>NC_073404.1:4521242-4688742 GCF_028641065.1 Leucoraja erinaceus | reverse complement strand
GGACCAGCAGTGTGAAGGGGGGGGCTATTGGAAGCTGTGAAATGGGGACAACATCTCATTTGTTCAATCCTTCTCTCTTCAGTTTAGTTTTTAATTTAGTTTAGAGATACAGCGCGGAAGCAGGCCCTTCGGCCCACCGAGCCCGCGCCGACCAGCGATCACTCCGTACACTTACATTATCCCACGCACACTAGGCACAATCAGCGGTCTTTACCAAAGCCAATTAACTGTAAACCTGTACGTCCTTGGAGGGTGGGAGGAAACCGGAGCACCCGGAGAAAACCCACCCTGGTCTCGGGGAAAATGTACAAATGTACAGCACCCACAGTCAGGATCGAACCGGAGTCTCTGGCGCTGTGAGGCAGCAACTCTACCGCTGCGCCACCGTGCTGGCTACGTTGTTGTCATGTATGAAGTGCGCAGTGAAATTCTGTTTGCATTGCTCACACATGGCGCATGTCACCATATTTACACACAGTCCAAAATCTATTCCCAACTTGAGACCGCATCTATTTACAATATACATCAATGATTTGAATGAAGGGATTCAAAGTAACATTGGCAAATTTCTCATTAATTACCCACATGTGAACCAGGTTAGTGAGACGGACTCTGATTATTCCGTTAATAAATTATTACAGTGGGATAAAATCTTGTTGATCCATACCTTTAGGAGGGTGATGATTCTGCGAAATTCATTGCCACAGAAGGCTGTGGAGGCCAAGTCATCGGGTACTTTTTAAGGCAGAGATTGGCAGATTCTTGATTAGTACAAGAATTAGTGTCAGGGGTTATGGGGAGAAGGCAGGAGAATGGGGTTGAGAGGGATGGATCAGCCATGATGGAATGGCGGAGTATATTTAGATTTACTAGAATGTTGCCTGGGTTTCAACAACTAAGTTACAGAGATAGGTTGAATAAGTTAGGTCTTTATTCTCTGGAGCGCAGAAGGTTAAGGGGGGACTTGATAGAGGTCTTTAAAATGATGAGAGGGATAGACAGAGTTGATGCGGACAAGCTTTTCCCTTTGAGAATAGGGAAGATTCAAACAAGAGGACATGACTTCAGAATTAAGGGACAGAAGTTTAGGGGTAACATGAGGGGGGAACTTCTTTACTCAGAGAGTGGTGGCGGTGTGGAATGAGCTTCCAGTGGAAGTGGTGGAGGCAGGTTCGTTGGTATCATTTAAAAATAAATTGGATAGGCATATGGATGAGAAGGGAATGGAGGGTTATGGTATGAGTGCAGGCAGGTGGGACTAAGGGGAAAAAAAATATTCGGCACGGACTTGTAGGGCCGAGATGGCCTGTTTCCGTGCTGTAATTGTTATATGGTTATATGGTTATAGACTTGATGGGCCAAATGGCCCAATTCTGCTCCTTTGCCTTATAGATGCCAACACCCCATCAGCGGATATTTTTTAAGGTAGAGATTGACAAATTCTTGATAAGAATGGGTGTCATGGGTTAAGAGGAGAAGGCAGGGAAATGGGATCAGTCATGATTGAATAACTCAATGGGCCGAATGGCCTATTTTTACTCCTATAACCTGTGAACATCTGACTGCGGGTACAGCACGATTCACATCAACATTCCCACCAGGACAACACCACCTCCCCACTTGGAACCTCGCGAATCCCATTGACTGATAAACTGGACGGCAAATATGTGGTGCTTGTTTATAATGAGCTTTAAAATAAAAATGTTTTATGCTCATGGTAGAATGGGCCCGTTCGATCGAAGCCTCATATCGATACAATAAAAATGGAACTTCATGAGCATTAGATCATTTAAATGTCACACTTTTCACCATTGTTGATCTCTTAGCTGCATGAATATATATTGGATCCACGTCCTAATCAATACCAAGGCTATTTATTGCACGGCTCACACCAAACCCACGGAATGGGAATTTTAAATTGCACTTTGTCACCGACAATAAATTTTCAAT
Source organism: Leucoraja erinaceus (assembly GCF_028641065.1). Classification (NCBI taxonomy): domain Eukaryota; kingdom Metazoa; phylum Chordata; class Chondrichthyes; order Rajiformes; family Rajidae; genus Leucoraja; species Leucoraja erinaceus. Next base: position 4,686,792 of record NC_073404.1, on the reverse strand, counting down.
AACTCTGCTGGAGAGGAAGATTATACACTGAAACGCTGCTATACTTATTCTGATAGATTTTTATTGTTGCGAGTGTTACTGCTTGGTATGGATCAACAAGATTTTATCCCACTCTAATCATTTATTAACGGAATAATCAGCGCCCGTCTCACTAGCCTGGTTCACATGTGGGTAATTTATGAACAATGCTCCAGAAATGTATTGTTGGTTGGATGCAGCATGGAAACAGGCCCCTTGGCCCACCGAGCCCACTAGACTTTAGACTTCTAGACTTTAGGGCAAAGGTTCCGAACCTGAGGTAAATTTAGGCCCATTTAGATTTTAAACTTCCATACTTTCGAGCAAGGGTTCCCAACTTGAGATGAATTTCACCTACCCAGGGGGTAAATTTGTTAATTCTGGATTTGTACATATTTTATCTCATTGACTGACTGTGTTTGGTTCTGGTATACCGGTATCTGTTCATCATTAGTTGTTCATAAATAAGTGAAATAACATTGGTGTGTGCTATTAAAGTTGCCAGGGGTAAACGAGACAAAAAAGTTTGAGAACCCCCTGCTTTAGAGATGCAGCGCGGAAACCAGGCCCTTAGGGCTGCCGAGTCTAGGCCCACCAGCGATCACCCTGCACACGAGCACTATCCTACACACACTAGGGACAATTTACAATGTTACTGAAGACAATTCACCAACAAACCTGCACGTCTTTGGAGTGTGGGACACAACCCGAAAACCCCACACGGTCACATGGAGATCCGTGCAAACTCCGTACAGACAGCACCCGTAGTCAGGATTGAACCCGGGTCTCTCGTGCTGCAAGGCAGCGACTCTACCCGTTGCGCCACCGTGCCGCTCTGATCCACGCCGACCATCGACCCGTTCACGCACTAGTTCTACGTTATACCGCGTTCTCATCCACTCCCTGCACACCAGGGGCATATTTCCAGAGGCCAGTTAACCTACAAACCCCAACATCTTTGGAACGTGGGATGAAACCGGAGCGCATTCACAGGGAGGCCGTGCAAACTCCACACATGCATTTTATTTCCTGGTATGGATTTCAGAAAAAAAGCTTCCTTAGCAAGAGGGCGGTTGAGGTGAGAAGTAGAGATCATTTAAGGGCATGGATCTGAGGGACAAGGGAATAAAGGGACATGGCAGATTTAGATGACAGGGTGAAGGTCAAATGGAGCACGACTGTTGGCATAGAATGGTAGGGCTGAATGGTCTGTTTCTGTGCTAATTCCCATGTAATGTAGACTTAGATTTTACTAAATGTAATGCACTTCCTCTCGCCTCATTCTGCAAGGCTTATGACTGATTTAGACGTCACGACATTGAACTGAACGCACCCTTGACAATGAGGAGAGGCAGTGAAATAGGAGGTGGTCATTCATCCCTGGTCCAAATCTGTCTGTGGGCCGGCACGGCGGCACAGCGGTACATTTGCTGCCTTGCAGCGCCAGAGACCCGGGAATGATTTGTACGTTCTCCCTGTGACCACGTGGGTTTTCTCCGGGTGCTCTGGCTTCCTCCCACACTCCAAAGACATGCGGGCTTGTAGGTTCATTGGCTTTGGTAAAACTGCAAATTGTCCCTAGTGTGTAGGATAGTGCTAGTGTACGGGGTGTAGTGTAGTGTACCTCGGTGACTGCCAATCACCACCCCCCCCCCGGACACTTATTATTATTTATTCAAATCGTTTGCTATGTCGCTCTTCCAGGGAGATGCTAAATGCATTTCGTTGTCTCTGTACTGTACACTGACAATGACAATTAAAATTGAATCTGAATCTGAATCTGAATCTGTGAGTGCTTGTCGGCACAGACCCAGTGGCCTGTTTACGTGCTGTATCGCTAAAGTCTAAAGTCAAGTCTAAATACGGTCCTCGCTTTATAGAGCATAGAAAGGAAAGCACAGGGTCAGGCTCTTCGGCCCCCAATGTCACTGGTCTTCCTGACTGCTGTTAACCCTCAATGGAAACCTGGACACCCCTGGTCTTCAGAGCAAGCTAGCTGTGCATGGTGACATGCTGTCTGACCTGCTGAGTTACTCCAGCTTTTTTTGTGGCTATCTAAAACGGAGTCCATTTTAAATTCAATTTCCTTCGAGTCCTCTCCAGTTTGCACTTTATGGAGCAATTTGCAAAGTTAGTCTGAGCTTGATTACAGATTATAACGTGTGTAAAATCGGGCTGCGATTATCATGTAGCCACCAACAGCGTTTGGCTGATTCAAAGCTTTTATGTTGGTTCTGAAGAGCGCACAAAATGACTGGAGATTTCAATAAAGTCCTTGCACCTAATGTTCTCAGGCAGAGTGCTGTTAATAATGCCCGTACTGCTAGATTTGATTGTGATAATGGGCTCTCGGCAAAGCTGTTCATTTCTTTAAAAGGCCACGTCTATTAAAGTGTGCAGAGGATCGTACAAGTGCGCTGGGATGTAAAATAGGTTCGCACAGCCAGACGTTGCACTTAAGTGTTTCTGAGTCCCGGCACTGTGATTATGGTGAGATTTACAGTCTGGTCTGCGCAAGGTGCTTAAGCAATAAGGAATAGCGGGTGGCACGGTGGCGCTGCTGCTAGAGCCGCTGCCTCACGGCGCCAGAGACCCGGGTTCGATCCTGACCTCGGGTGCTGTCTGAGTGTGGAAATTGTACGTCCTCCAAGTGACCGCGTGGGTTTCCTCCGGGTGCTCTGGTTTCCTCCCACATCCCAAAGACTTGCAAGTTTGGGCCTCTGTATATTGCTCCTAGTATATAAGGACTGGTTGCAAACCTCATTCTCCTGCCTGCTCCCCGTACCCCTTGACTCCCTTACTAATCAAGAACTTGCCAATCTCAGCTTTAAAAATGACTTGGCCTCCACAGCCATCTGTAGCAACGAATTCACCACTCTCTGGCACGGTGGTGCAGCGGTAGAATTGCTGCCTCACAGTGCTGGCAGCACAGAGACCCGGGTTCGATCCCATTCATTGGGTTGGGTTGTGTATATTTGGTATAACTGTACATTGTCGCTAGTGTGTGTAGGATAGTGTGAATGTGCGGGGATCAATGGTCAGTGCGGGCTTGGTGGGCCTGTTTCTGTGCAGTATCACTAAACTAAAGAAATTCCTCCCCATCTCCATTCAGAAGGTTTGTCCTTTTATTCTGAGGCTGTGCCCTCTGGTCCTAGACTCTCCCACTGGTGGAAACAGCCTGGAAATGCAAGGAAGCTTGAGCAGGTACGAAGGTGCTGATGAGATATCCAGATATCTTCCCATCATCACAGAGTCTAGGATCGTAGAATTATTCCCCCACAAACGGCCTTCGAAGCCATGTCAACCCTTAGCACATCAACCCTGTCGGTGCCGCTCCCAAGGCCCTTCACTAGTTACCCACAAGTTTAGTTTAGTGATGTAGCGTGGAAACAGGCCCTTCGGCCCACTAAGTCAACGCCGACCAGCGATCCCCGCACACTAACACTATCCTACACACTTGGGACAATTTACAATTACACCAAGCCAATTAACCTACAAATCTGTACGTATTTGGTGGGAGGTAACCGGAGCACCCGGAGAAGACTCATGAAGGTCACGTGGATTACGCGCAAACTCCGCATAGACAGCACTCGTAGTCAGAATCAAACTCGGGTCTCTGGTGCCGTAAGGAAGCAACTCTACCCGCTGCACAACCGTGCTGCCAAATGCTGATACAAGTGCCGAAACAATCATTTGAGTGTGATAGTAGGGTCTGTAGATGCCGATTTACACCGAAGATAGGCACGCGGTCATGGGGAGGTCTTGCAAACTCTGTACAGACAGCACCCGTAGTCAAGATCGAAGCCACATCGCTGGCACGCGAGGCAGCAACTCTACCGCTGCGCCACCGTGCCGCACTTTGTGCTTTGTGCAGTAAACAACATCGGCATAAATGTTTACGGTAATTTTAGTTTAGAGACACAGCACGGAAACAGGCCCTTCAGCCCATCGAGTCCGCAACGACCGGCGACTCCTGCACACCAACACCATCCTGCACACTGGGGACAATTCTACCCGTGGTCAGGATCGAACCCTGGTCTTTGGCGCCATGAGGCAGCAACTCTACTGCTCTTTGTGCTTCACAAAACATTGGCGTGGAATTACTGCTCCACTTCATGTAATCCATCTGCTGCTGTAATGGTGGATCGGTGAGGAAATCTAAACTGAGTTTGATTGGAATGCGATTAGATGGACTTCCTCACATTTCACACACCTGCTAAATGCACAATAGGCTAACACGCCCCCTCACGTATCATACCCACCTCTTTAGAATTCCTCGCTCACTGTGTCTACAGTTAAGAGTATTGACGTGCCCTTTTCACCATTCTGTTAGATTCACACATTCCCAGCTGGGACTGAAGAGAATTTAGTGTCTGTTTACTGATGTGCGGGGAGCAAGTTGCAGAATAAAAACCTTTTTAGGCTTTTATTCATTGTACAAGCACTCTATTTATTTCCCAGCGTCTCAGTGAAAACCTGCAATGGCCATTTTCCGACTTATTCCTCTTCTGGTCCTGGACAACAGCACGGTGGTGCAGCTGGTAGAGTTGCTGCCTCACGGCGCCAGAGACCCGGGTTCAACCCTGACTACGGGCGCTGTCTGTACGGAGTTTGGACGTTCTCCCCGCGACCTGCGAGGCTTTTCTATGAGATTTTCGGTTTCCTCCCGCACTCCAAAGATGAACAGCTTTGTAGGTTAATAGGCTTTGGTAAAGATTGTAAATAGTGTTTAAGAAGGAACTGCAGATGCTGCAAAAATCAAAGGGAAACAAAAATGCTGGAGAAACTCAGCGGGTGAGGCAGCATCTATGGAGCGAAGGTGAAGGTGACGTTTCGGGTTGAGACCCTTCTTCAGACTGATGTGGGGGTGGTGGGGTGGGAAGAAGAAAGGAAGAGGCGGAGACATTGGGCTGTGGGAGAGCGGGGAAGGGGAGGGGGAAGAGGGAGAAAGCAAGGACTACCTGAAATTGGAGGTCAATGTTCTTACCGCTGGGGTGTAAACTACCCAAGCCAAATATGAGGTGCTGCTCCTCCAATTTACGATGGGACTCACTCTGGCCATGGAGGAGGCCCAGGACAGAAATGTCGGATTTGGACTGGGAGGGGAAGTTGAAGTGCCGGGCCAGCGGGAGATCAGGTTGGTTAATGCGAACCGAGCGGAGGTGAAATTGTACCTAGTTTAATTTAGGGATATAGCTTGGAAACAGGCCCTTCGGCCCACCGAGTCCGTGCCGACCAGCGATCACCCCACACACTAGCACTATCCTACACACTAGGAACAATTTACAATTTTACCGAAGCCAATTAACCTACAAACCTGTACGTTTTTGCCGTGTGGGAGGAAACCGGAGCTCCCGGAGAAAACCCACGCGGTCACTGGAGAACGTGCAAACTCCGTACAGAGAAGCACCCGTAGTCAGGATCGAACTGGGGTCTCTGGCGCTGTGAGGCAACAACTCTACCGCTGCGCCATCATACCGCCCCCTGTCCCACCTTGCGTCCATGTGTACATAGTGTACAGAGATCGCTGGACTCGGTGAGCGGAAGGGCCTGTTTCCGCCTTGTACAATATCTCTAAAGTAAACTAAACTAAACTCTGTAAATCCCAAGGGTTTAAATGATTTTCTAGTTGACTCCAATGAGAGAGATGACATCTGCTGTCATTATTGTCGACAATGGCATTTAGCAGCTTTTAACATGTGTAGGCTTGACATTGCACGCTGCTGTACAAAGAATCTCAATAAGGTTCCTTGTCAGTACTGACAAGCCTGGCTCACAAAGCGCATCCTATTATTGTAACTCTCTTTGCCTGTTTCCCCTCGAGACTCTCGATCTCTTCATTTCCCTTCCCTTCCCCAAAATGCATCCTCCCGAAAGATTCATAGACTCGTAGAGTGATACAGCAAGGAAAGAGGCCCTTCGGCCCAACTTGCCCACACTGACCCACATGCCCCACTTATCCTACTTTATTAGTTGGTTAATTGACGATATAAATGTAAGAATTGTCCAGAGTGTATGTGGGGTAATGTTAATGTGCGGGGAGTGATGATCGGAGTGGACTCGGTGGGCAGAAGGGCCTGTGTCCACGCTGTATCTCTAAACGACTCTAGTCCCACCTGCCTACATTTGGCCCATATCCGTCTAAACCTATCATATCCATCTACCTATCCAAACTTCCAAATGTTTACATGTTGTGAGAGTACCTGCTCTAACTACCTCGTCTGGTGGCTCAATCCATATACCTACCACCCTCTGAGTACAAACGTTGTCCCTCAGGTTCTGATTAAATCTTTTCCCCCTCACCTTAAACATATGTCCGTTGGTTCAACTTTTCAGTCTGAAGGAAGATTCTGAGCCGGAACGTCACCTATCCTTGTTCTCCAGAGATGTGGCCTAATCCACTGAGTTACTCCAGCATTTTGTGAATATCCTCACAAGTGTCTCATGGTGGTTTATAGATACAGGTAGTGCACTCTTGATTCCCCCACTCTTGGTAAAAGGCGCATGTTGAAGCTGACGTGTACACTGAGAGGGGCAAGATTTAACACAACGTTTAGTTGCTTGAGTTGTTTGGGTGGCCTGGTAGAGTTGCTGCCTCATATAGAAACATAGATGCAGGAGTAGGCCATTCGGCCCTTCGAGCCTGCACCGCCATTCAATATGATCATGGCTGATCATCCAACTCAGTATCCCATCCCTGCCTTCTCTCCATACCCCCTGATCTCTTTAGCCACAAGGGCCACATCTAACTCCCTCTTAAATATAGCCAATGATCTGGGCTCAACTACCTTCTGTGGCAGAGAATTCCACAGATTCACCACTCTCTGTGTGAAAAATGATTTTCTGTACTGTACTATACACTGACAATGACAATTATAATTGAATCTTGAATCTGAATTGAATCTGAAATGATTTTCTCATCTCGGTCCTAAAAGACTTCCCTCTTATCCTTAAACTGTGACCCCTAGTTCTGGACTTCCCCAACATCGGGAATAATCTTCCTGCATCTAGCCTGTCCAACCCCTTAAGAATTTTGTAAGTTTCTATAAGATCCCCCCTCAATCTTCTAAATTCTAGCGAGTACAAGCTGAGTCTATCCAGTCTTTCTTCATATGAAAGTCCTGACATCCCAGGAATCAGTCTGGTGAACCTTCTCTGTACTCCCTCTATGGCAAGAATGCCTTTCCTCAGATTAGGAGACCAAAACTGTACGCAATACTCCAGGTGTGGTCTCACCACGACCCTGTACAACTGCAGTAGAACCTCCCTGCTCTTATACTCAAATCCTTTTGCTATGAATCATCACCAGGGTGCAATCCTGACCCTGGCCGCTGAATGTGTGGAGTTTGCACGTTCTCCCTGTGACCGTGTGGGTTTCCTCCGGGTGCTCCGGTTTCCTCCCGCATCCCAAAGACGCGCGGGTTTGTAGGTTAAGCGGCTCCTTGAAATTGCCCCCCGTGTGTGGAGAGTGGATGTGAAACTGCGATAGCGTGGAACTAATATGAAGGGGTGATCGATGGTCGGCGTGGACTCAGTGGGCCTGTTTCCATGCTGTATCTCCAAACTAAACTAAACTAAACTAATTGAAATTCCCCATTTTCTCAAGGAGCAAGCGATCTGCCACCAGCCCTGGGTGAGGCTTGAAAGGCAGCACTGGCAAGACTACTGTCAGACTGGCACCATCCCCTCTCCAAATATCACCCCTGTGCCCTCGACTTTGGATAGAGATGTCAAGCAGGAAATCCAGCTGAACCAAGGCACAATTCCACTCTCCTTATTGCCACGACAACTGCGATCCACTATCCCAGCTGACAATCCTTCCAAAACTATGTGGCTGGATTCCACACGTAACATCTGAACCCAGAGAAGTTTCCATTTTTTTTGTTTAGTTCCAGAGTTACAATGTGGAAACAGGCCCTTCAGCCCACCCAGTCCCCGCCGACTAGTGACCACCCCCCCCCGTACACTAGATGATTTACAGAGGCCAATTTACCTACAAACCTGTACGTCTTTGGGATGTAGGAGGAAACCGGAGCACCCGGAGAAAACCCACACGGTCACAGGGGGAACATACAAACACCATACAGACAGCACCCATAGTCAGAATTGAACCAGGGTATCTGATGCTGTGAGGCAGCAACTCTAATGTTGCGCCATCATGCCGCCCAATGTCTTCCATCAGTCTGAAGAAGGGTTTTGGGCCAAAACGTTGCCTATTTCCTTCGCTCCTAGATGCCGCTGCACCCGCTGAGTTTCTCCAGCACTTTTGTCTACCTTCGATTTTCCAGCATCTGCAGTTCCTTCTTAAATACTATTCCCTTGTTTTTGATTCCCAATGGGTCTCATCCAGACGATGATTTATTTTAAATCTGATCCTCCATCAGCAATTTGTACCGTTAGAGATCATGTCGATGGTATGTCTTGCCACATGTACAGTACCTGTACCTAGATACAGTGAAAGTCTATGTTTTACATGTATTTCACTAAAGTCTTACTAAACATGATCACAATAATAACCAAGCACACGGGGTGCATCGATTGTAGTGTAAAATAGTAGTTTATACCAAGGCAGATAATGCCTCATAGTTTAGGGGGGGGGGTCTAGCCATATGAAGAGTAATTCTTCCATCGGTATTGATTTGAAAGCAGCTGAATGTCAGGGAGATAGATGACAGTTAAAAGTTGGGCACTTGTTTACATAGAAAATAGGTGCAGGAGTAGGCCATTCGACCCCTCGAGACAGCACCGCCATTCAATATGATCATGGCTGATCATCCAAAATCAGTACCCCGTCCCATGGGGGGGGGGGGGGGGGGCAGTGTGGGCCAGGGGGGGGCTGCAGAGAACAAAGGGGGGGGGCTAGCATGTTAGGGGGGGGTGGGGAGCATGGGAGGGGGTGGGGCCATTGGGGGAGGGGGGGGCTGCAGGAAACAAGGGGGGCCCAGCATGGTGGGGGGGGGGGGGTGGGGCCAGCGGGAGAGAGGAGTGGGGCCAGCGGGGGAGAGGGTGGGGCCAGTGGGGGAGGGGGTGGGGCCTGTGTGGGGGAGGGGGGGCTGCAGGAAACAAAGGGGGGCCCAGCATGGTGGGGGGCTGGGACAGCATGGGAGGGGTGGGGCCAGTGGGGCCAGTGGGGGAGGGGTGGGGCCAGTGGGGGAGGGGTGGGGCCAGGGGGGGGGGGGGTGGGGCCAGTGGGGGAGGGGGGCTGCAGGGAACAAAGGGGGCCCAGCATGGTGGGGGGGGGGCTGCTGCCACGTGCAGTAACAGGCTGTATAAAACATCGTTCGGCGAACCTCAGTAACTTTGTCGGCGCCACCACATGGCGACACCTGTGTACTGCCGAGAGTGTACACAAAGCAAAGCATTTCACTGGACCTATGTAGCCCATGGTACTAGACAATAAAGTATCATCTGATACGATACGATAGAACTTTATTTATCCCAGGAGGGAAATTGATCGGCCAACAGTCATAAAAACAAAATTCATTCAAATCCATTCAAAACAGGGGAACACCAGAGACAGGGCACTTGGGCTGGCACCGAGGGCTGGCGAGAAGATACTCGGAGCAGCTGAGGCAGCGACAGGATCAATACCATCCACCTGGGATACTGTGACAGGAAGATCCAGGCTGTGACTAGCAAATCTTCAGGGAGCTGGAGCTGGAGCTGGAGCTGTAGATGTGACAGCATCGACTGGAGGGAGAAACATGTTCAACTCCTGCTTCAGTCAGTCAGCTTGTTCTCCCGCCTTGCGTTACATACAGCTGTAAGTATCTGTACACTGTGGACGGCCCGATTGTAATCAAGCATAGTCTTTCCGCTGACTGGTTAGCATGCAACAAATGCTTCACTGTAGCTCGGTTACTTACAGCTGTTTTGTGTCACTCTGACATTATATGTGGAAAAGCCCGTTCCCTGGGCTGAGAAACATAGAAACATAGAAGATAGGTGCAGGAGTAGGCCATTCGGCCCTTTGAGCCAGCACCGTCATTGAATATGATCATGGCTGATCACCCAAAATCAGTACCACGTTCCTGCTTTCTCTCCATGTCCCTTGATTCTGTTATTTTGTTTTGTTTAGGGAGGAGACATGTTGCCGATGTTGGGGGAGTCCAGAACCAGGGGCCACAGTTTAAGAATAAGGAGTAAGCCATTTGGAACGGAGACGAGAAAACACTTTTTCTCACAGGGAGTGGTGAGTCTGTGGAATTCTCTGCCTCAGAGGGCGGTGGAGGCAGGTTCTCTGGATGCTTTCAAGAGAGAGCTAGATAGGGCTCTTAAAAATAGCGGAGTCAGGCGATATGGGGAGAAGGCAGGAACGGGGTACTAATTGGGGATGATCAGCCATGATCACATTGAATGGGCGGTGCTGGCTCGAAGGGCCGAATGGCCTACTCCTACACCTATTGTCTATTGTCTATTTCTGGCTTATTGGACTCATTTTTGCACAGCCAATATCCTTTAGTATAGTTTAGTTTAGTTTAGTTTAGTTTAGTTTATTGTCACGTGTACTGAGGTACAGTGAAAAGCTTTTGTTGCGTGCTAACCAGTCAGCGGAGAGAATATACATGATTACAATCGAGCCGTTCACAGTGTGGAGATACAGGAGAATGGGAATAATGGGAATCACGTTTATTGCAAGATAAAGTCCAGCAAAGTCCGATTAAAGATAACACCCAAACCAGGAGCTCTTCTGAGATGTTGCCTGATCCGCTGAGTTACTGCAGCACTTTAGTTTAGTTTAGAGATACAGCGAGGAAACCAAGTCTGCACTGACCAATGACCACAGGTACACTAGCTCTATCCCACACGCAAGGGACAATTTACAGAAGTCAATTAACCTACAACGTCTTTGGAATTTGGAAGGAGACTGGAGCAGCCGGAGAAATCCCACGCGGTCACAGGGAGAACGTACAAACTCCCTACAGGCAGCATCAATAGTGCCGAAGTAGACATGGCTGAGAGATTCAAGTTCCTTGGCCTTAACATAAGCCTAATTCTACTAGGCCTCAGAGCACAGGAGGATGAGGGGTGATCTAATAGAGGTGTGTATAAAGTCATGGGAGGAGTTGATCGGATAAATGCACAGAGCCTTTAACCCTGAGTAGGGGAATCAAAAACCAGAGGACATAGGTACACAAAAATGCTGGAGAAACTCAGCGGGTGCAGCTGCATCTATGGAGCGAAGGAAATAGGCAACGTTTCGGGACGAAACGTTGCCTATTTCCTTCGCTCCATAGATGCTGCTGCACCCGCTGAGTTTCTCCAGCATTTTTGTGTACCTTCGATTTTCCAGCATCTGCAGTTCCTTCTTAAGCACCAGAGGACATAGGTTTGGGGCAGCACGGTGGCGCAGCGGTAGAGTTGCTGCCTTAAGGCTCCAGACACCCGGGTTCGATCCTGACTACGGGAGATGTCAGTGCAATTTGTTTGTTCTCCCTAAATGAAACAAGGCTAAACTAAACTAATAGGCCTCTGTGGATTGACCCTGGTGTGTAGGGAGTGGATGAGATACATAGAACTAGTGTGAATGGGTGATCAATGGTTGGAGGGGACTCGGTGGGCCGAAGGGCCTGTTTCCATGCTGTATCTTTAGAAAAAACTTTTTTTTTAAATCTCTGGACGTTCGTCCGGCAACTGAACCACTTTGCTACTGGAGCCTCTATATCTGTTGTTTCTTCATAACCTCCAACAGTCACTCTTAGAATGGGCTGAAGATGACAATTAAATTAATTCTGAGTGTGCTGGAGTGCCACTCATAGCAATAGATTAGACCAACAAAATTTGGGGAGATGAGAGAGCAATCAAAATCTATTTTGACACGGGCAGAGTGAGTTTTCCCAACGGACTGATAATCGCAGCGTTTAGTATGTAGCGGACAGCTTCGCCAGCTCCCAGCCGAGTGTCAAATCACTGCACACAATCCAGCTTGTTTTGTTTTACACAGCGTGCAATAATTTAATACAGGGATAAAACATGGCCCCATTACTGCAACGGAAAGTGTTCTTGGTCCTGAGGGAGATGACAGAGGGCTTTACTGCACTCAGGACTGAACCTCAGTCTTAAATCAGTGCGCTAACCCAGAATAAATAGGCAAACTCTTCACTGAAGCATCATTGCTTCACTCGAAAATCACCAGAAGGTGGTGAATCTGTGGAGTTCATTGCCACAATGGACAATAGACAATAGGTGCAGGGCTAAGCCATTCGGCCCTTCGAGCCAGCACCACCATTCATGGCTGATCATCCGCAATCAGCACCCCGTTACTGCCTCCTCCCCATATCCCCTGACTCCGCTATCTTTAAGAGCCCTATCTAACTCTCTCTTGAAAGTATCCAGAGAACCTGCCTCCACCACCCTCTGAGGCAGAGATTTCCACAGACTCACAGTTCTCTGTGTGAAAAAGTGTTTCCTCATCTCCGTTCTAAATGGCTTACCCCTTATTATTAAACTGTGGCCCCTGGTTCTGGCCTCCCCCAACATCGGGAACATGTTTCCTGCCTCTAGCGTACCCAAACCCTTAATAATCTTATATGTTTCAATAAGATACCCGCTCATCCTTCTAAACTCCAGAAGGCTGTGGCCAAGTCAATGGATATTTTTCGGGCAGAGATAGATAAGATTATTGATTAGTACGGGTGGGTGTCAGGGGTTATGGGGAGAAGGCAGGAGAATGGGGTTAGGAGGGAGAGATAGATCAGCCATGATTGAATGGCAGAGTAGACTTGATGAACTGAATGGCCTAATTCTGCTCCTATCACTTATGAACTTATGACCATAATTTTTCTTTGGAAGGTATTGGAAGTATACAGAATGTTTAGTTTAGAGGTACAACGAGGAAATAAGCCCTTCAGCCCAATGAGTCCACGCCGACCATCATACTAGTTCCATGCTATCCCACTTTCTCATCCACTCCATACACACTGGGGCTAATTAACCTATAAACCCGCACGTCCTTGGAGTGTGGGAGGAAACCGGAGCACCTGGAGGAAACCCACGCGGTCACAGGGCGAACGTGCAAACTCCACACAGACAGCACCCGACGTTAGGATTGAAGCTGGTTCTACGTTCATCTATCGATGTTGTCTACCTGGACCACTGTGCCTTTTGTTTGTAAACCAGCATCTGCAGTTCCTTGTTTCTACATTTTTGGAGCGTGAAGAAGGGGTCCCGACCTAAAACGTCACCTATCCATGTTCCCCAGGGATGTTGCCTGACCCGTTGAGTTACTCCAGCACTTTGTGTCCTTTTTCTGTCAGATTCCCTGCTTTGACTGAGTTGATGGAGGCGTTGATGCTCGTGGGAAAACATCTCTGTTCAGTGCTGCTCAGCAGACCGTGCCCAAACTAAGCCTGGATTTCAGGTTCACTTTTGTATTCACTTCCCAGCAGAGTCTACACGGAGAATAGCAGGGTTTTATACAGAATAGAGTGAAAAGGCTAAATACTCCACTCCGTTAGTGGTCTGGACATGACTGATCGTACAACCCTTGCTCCTTGTATTTCTGAGTCTGAGTTCAGTTTATTGTCACGTGTACCGAGGCACCGTAAAAAGCTTTTGTTGAGTGCTAACCAGTCAGCAGAAAGACAGAACATGATTACAATCGAGCCATTTACATTGTACAGACACACGATAAGAGGCACTGATAGAGCCGCTGCCTCACAGCAACAGAGACCTGTGTTCGATCTTGACCTCGGATGCTGTCTGTGTGGAGTCTGTGCGTTCTCCCTGGGTTGGGAGTCTGAAGAAGGGTTTCAGCCGGAAACGTTGCCTATTTCCTTCGCTCCACAGATGCTGCAGCATTTTTGTCTACCTTTGATTTTCCAGCATCTGCAGTTCCTTATTGAACACTCCCTGGGTTGGGTGGGTTTCCAGCGGGTTATCCGGTTTCCTCCCACATTTCAAAGTACAAAGTGAATTTACAGAAAACGTTGCTTTAAGATTCAGGCCAGTCCCACTTAGGCGACTTTTTAGGTGAGTTCAGGAGACTGCGCTCACCACATGGTCACCACATGTTCGCTGGTGGTCTCTGGTGAGTCTCCTTCATGGTTGCGAGGATTTCCCGTATTCGGCAAAGAAAATTGTAAACTGTTCCTAGTGTGTAGGACAGTGTTACTGTGCGGGGATCGCTGGTCGGGCCAGCGATGGGCCGAAGGGCCTGCTTCCGCGCAGTATCTCTAAACTCTAAATTCTAAAGTGTTGGATAGGTCAGAAGAACATATGATTGGGAACAATGCTGAATACAAGATTCAACTATCAGCTCGACATGCCAGTTTACCCACGACACAATATATATATATATTATATCATTTATTATACTGTTTACAGAGTACAAGACAAGACAAGAGAGTTTATTGTCATGTGTCCCAGATAGGACAATGAAATTCTTACTTTGCTTCAGCACAACAGAATATAGAAGGCATGAATACAGAACAGATCAGTGTGTCCATATACCATTGTATAAATATATAAACACATGAATAAATAAAACAGATAAAGTGCATAATGGGCTATTAATGTTCAGAGTTGTTTAAGTTGGGTTCATGGCTGTGGGGAAGAAGCTGTTTCTGAACCTGGACGTTGCAGTCTTCAGGCTCCTGTACCTTCTACCTGAAGGTAGCGGGGAGATGAGTGTGTGGCCAGGATGATGTGGGTCCTTGATGATGCTGCCTGCCTTTTTGAGGCAGCGACTGCGATAGATCCCCTCGATGGTAGGGAGGTCAGAGCCGATGATGGACTGGGCAGTGTTTACTACTTTTTGTAGTCTTTTTCGCTCCTGGGCACTCAAGTTGCCGAACCAAGCCGCGATATTTACATATTGTGCTGTGCTGCTTCAAGTAAGAATTTCACTGTTCTGTCTGCGACATCATCATATACTTATTAAAACTCTGATCTTGGTAGTGTGCATATGTGTGTGTGTATGTGGTTGTCTTTACATCTTCGCAAAAACACATTTTTACATATTCCGGTTGACATTTTTCCCGTCGAGGCCGGGATCAGCTTATCTGAACATTTCATGCTTTATTTCTCTACTCATTCTCCACTCATTACTGATTAAGTCAAAAGACTGTGAAATGAAAACCACCAGATTCAAATGATGACGTCACAATGGCTCAGCTAGCGGTGAAAAGACTCAGTGAAGATTTCATCCTATATTTGACAAATAATTTGCGATTAAAATGCCAACTTTCACAAGATTTTTGCATTTTCTGATTCACATTTTTCCCCTCGAGGCAGAGATCACTTTCACTGCACATTTTATGCTTTATTTCTCAACTTATTACTGATTAATTACCTTGAATTTCAAACCAACCAGCTTCAAATCATGAAGTCACAATGGCAGCTTGAACTGATGACGTCACAATGGATAGACTAACAGGGGGATGGCGAATTGTTATTGCAACACGCAGGGCAAGTGCAATTGGAATTTTCTTTTAAATACCACCGCTGAGGGAAGCAAGGGGAGTGCTGGAATCTTAAATTCGGGAACGTCTTGAGTTGGAGGACAGCGCCTCCCATGGGGGCTAGGGGTAGGGAACGGGTGCGTTGGAGGAACAGACCCAACGGGTCTGCACTTGGTCTAGTACGACAATAAAACTCTTTTGACTGTTGATTAAAAAAACAACTTCATTTCTGGTTTCTGGAGAGGCGAGACAGATTGCATTTTGTTGGTTTGTAGGTTAATTGGCCCTCTGTAAAATTGCCCCTAGTGTGTAGAGATTGGATGCGAATATGGGATAACATAGAACTAGGGGCGGCACAGTGGTGCAGCAAAACAGTTGCTGTCATAGAGTGGCAGAGACTCAGGTTCGATCCTGACAACGGGTGCTGTCTGTATGGAGTTTGTACCTTCTCCCCGTGACCGTGTGGGTTTTCTCCGGGTGCTCCGGTTTCCTCCCACAGTCCAAAGACATGTGGGTTTGTAAATCAATTGGTAAAAATTGTAAATTGTCCCTAGAGTGGAGGATAGAGCTAGTGTATGGGCTGATGGCAGGTTGGTGCAGACTCAGTGGGCCCTAGGGCCTGTTTCCATGCTGTATCTCTGAAGTGTTGTGTTTCGTTTATCTCAAGAGTGAGTTAGATTTAGCTCTTAGGGCGAAGGGAGTCAAGGGCTATGGGGAAAAAGCTGGAACGGGATACTGATTTTGGATGATCAGCCATGACAGTGCTGGCTCGAAGGGCTGAATGGCCTACTCCTGCACCTATTTTCTATGTTTCTAAAGGCAACTATACTGAATACAAGATTCAGATCTGTATGCCAGTTTACCCACAACAACAAAAAAACAGAGACAGGTTGCATTTTGTAGGTTAATCTGTGAATTTACCCCTAGTGTGTGTAGAGTGGATGCAAGAGTGGGATAACTTAGAACGAGTGTGAACGGGTGATCGATGGGCAGCGTGGATTCAGTGGGCATGTTTCCATGATGCATCTCCAAACTAAAACTAAAACTAATCCACCCCACACCATCTCTGCTGTGAAAACACTCACTCTGAAGGCATTAGTTGTACTAAAGATCAGTGCTTTGTCTCCGGAGAAACAGAAACATGATCGCGTTTGCCAATATGCAATGAATCTTCAAGGATTATTTGTGGACGAACAATACAGGGGCCTGAATTAAAGGAGTAATGTTGTGTTTAACACGGTATGTGAGAACTATGCTGCTATTAAATACCCGAAGAAACTCAAAAGGCATCTGAAATCCACATTCCACTAACAAAGCAAACATAATGAAAGATTTGTATTTCAATAAAGGCTCCTGTGATTCGAATAATTGGAATATATCAAATGAAAATTAATCCTTAACTTAACTCTCTCTGGTGGTGTATCCTATCCAAATAACTTACTTTGAATGAAGCCAGCACTATATTGCTCAAAGCTGTCAACCTCCCCAAATGACAACTCACTTAAACCACTACCTACAGCTGTACACAACCATAGATTATCACAGTGAAGATGTGTAGTGATGTAAAGCAGCGTCTACTGAGATCATCTTTAAATTGAGATTGTAAGTTTAGTTTAGTTTAGAGATACAGCACGGAAACAGGCTTTTGGGCCCTCCGAGTCCGCACCGAACAGCGATCCCCACACACTAATAATAATAATAATAATAATAATAATAATAATAATAATAATAATAATAATCTTATTTATATAGCACATTTTTAGTCAACTTGCATTGACCCCAAAGTGCTTCACATAATTACATTACATTTACACACAGGCAAAGGTGGGTGAAGTGTCTTGCCCCAAGAACACAACGACAGTATGCACTCCAAGCGGGATTCGAACCAGCTACCTTCCGGTCGCCAGCCGAACACTTAGCCCATTGTGCCATCTGTCGTCACTAACACTATCCTACACACACTAGGAACAATTTACACTTATACCAAGCCAATTAACCTACAAACCTGTACGTCTTTGGAGTGTGGGAGGAACCCTGATATCCCGGAAAAAACCCACGGGGTCACAAGGAGTACGTGCAAACTCCGTACAGACAGCACCCGTAGTCAGGATTGAACCCGAGTCTCTAGTGCTGTGAGGCTGGAACTCTACAGCTGCGCCACCTTGCCTCCCTGTATGTGTTTCAATTGTGAATGGTTGGGCTCTGGGGAGCGTTGTAGAGCAGAGAGATCTGGGTGTGCAGGTACATAGTTCCTTTAAAGTGGCATCACAGGTAGATAGGGTGGTCAAAAAAGCTTTCGGCACATTGGCCTTCATCAGTCAAGGTATTGAATATAGAAGATGGGAGGTCACGTTACAGTTATATAAGTCGTTGGTGAGGCCACATTTAGAGTATTGCATTCAGTTTTGGGCACCATGTTATAGGAAAGATGCTGTCAAGCTGGAAAGGGTGCAGAAAAGATTTACCAGGATGTTGCCAGGACTCGAGGGCCTAAGCTACGGGGAGAGGCTGAGCAGGCTAGGACTCTATTCCTTGGAGCACAGGAGAGGTGATCTGATAGAGTTGTACAAAATCATGAGGGTAAACGCACAGAAACATGTCGTGCCACACCCGGGAATATTTAGACTTTAGTCTTTAGAGATACAGTGCAGAAACAGGCCCTTCGGCCCACCATATCTGCACTGACCAGCAATCACCCCATACACTTGCACTATCCTACACACTAGAGTCAATTAACAACTTTTACTGATTAACCTACATACTTGTAAGTCTTTGGAGTTAGGGAGAAAACCGGAGTGCCCACATGATCACAGGGAGAACATACAAACTTTAAAGCTTCTAAAAACTAATTTACAGGTTGGGTTGAGAAGGTATTTGCACGCTTACTTTTATTGGCCTAACCACAGAATTGAAGAACAGGTAGCTCATATATGGTAGAAATCACCAGTTAGATTGGGGTTATGGAACTCAGTACTATTTTAGTTACCACTAGACCAAGTGGGACCCGTTGGGTCCCTGTCACATGGGAGGCCTGGTCCCCCAACACAACCCATTCCCCAATGCTCATTTCCCCTTATTCACCCTCCCTCTTTTTAAACTTAAAAAAAAATCCAATTGCTGCCAGGACTCAGTGTCCTGGGTTTTGCAACATTGTAGTGGGCATGGCTACAATCCCATTGTGACGTCATAGCTGTAGCTGCCACTGCAACATCAAGTCATTTTTCTCAGTGGGGTTTTGTAAAGTTAAAAATGTGAATGACTTGCAAAATATAACATCAATCTGAATCAAACTTGATACACCAGACCACAGGACAATTGTGAGTAAGGTGGTCCACAAATTGTAGCGCTATCGTGTACCATTTTGGCGTAGTTCCGGGATCACATGGAGAGACACACACACGCGCATAGAAACAAACAAGACGAGAGTTTTAGTAATATATAGATATCAT
The DNA here is from genome assembly GCF_028641065.1 of Leucoraja erinaceus. Classification (NCBI taxonomy): domain Eukaryota; kingdom Metazoa; phylum Chordata; class Chondrichthyes; order Rajiformes; family Rajidae; genus Leucoraja; species Leucoraja erinaceus. The sequence continues at coordinate 4,667,924 of NC_073404.1, read as the reverse complement.
GAGAAGAATGTGATCCTACTGAAGATGTCTAGAGAAGATTTAAGAGGGTGTTGGCAGGGTAGAGAATTGTAATTATCAGGAGAGATTGGTTAAGATGATTGTGTTTTCGATGGAACATAGGAGGCTGTGGAGCGATATGATTAAGGTGAATAAAATTATCAAAGTATTAGATGTAATGAAAGGGGAGGAAGCATTTCCCTCAGTACCCTGATCAATTACATGGTACATGGACTAAGTTATTTTGGAATGAAAAAATGAAGAATGAGAGAAAGATATTTTTGCAACCAGAGGTTACCATACAAACCTGCACGTCTTTGTAGTGTGGAAGGAACCGGAGCACCCGGAGTAAATCTACACAGTCATGGGGAGAACATGCAAACTCCGTACAGATGGGCACCTAATGTTAGGATCGAACCCGGGTCTCTGGCGCTGTAAGGCAGCAACTCTACCACTGTATCACCATGCTGCTGTTTAGAGATAAAGTGTGGAAACAGGCCCTTTGGTCCACTGAGTCAACGCCGGCCATCAATCACCCGTTCACACTAGTTCTATGTTAATCCACTTTCTAATCCACTCCCGACACATTAGGGGCAATTTACAGAGGGGCAATTGACCTACAAACCGCAAGTCTTTGGGATGTGGGAGGAAACCCACGTGGTCACAGGGAGAACCTTCCTATTATGTGGTGACCAGAACTGCAGACAAGATTTTATAAAAATCAAATCCCAGTAGCATGTCAGGAGCCTGGTGGTTTCAATTGGGTCTATATTCAAGGACGACACAGTGGCGCAGTGGTAGAGTTGGTGCCTCTCAGCCCCAGAGACCCCGGATCGATCCTGACTGCAGGTGCTGTCTGTACGGAGTTTGCACGTTCTCCCCGTGACTGTGCGGGTTTTCTCCGGGTGCTCCGGTTTCCTTCCACACTCCAAAGACGTGCAGGTTGGTAGGTTAATTGGGCTTCTGTAGATTATCACTAGGGTGTAGGACAGAACTAGTGCATGAGGATCGCTGGTCGGTGCAGCCTCGGTGGGTCTAACGGCCTGGTTTCCACGCTGTGTCTCGAAACTAAACTAAACTCAACTGTTGAGAAAAATATGGCACAAATATTTCAAGCGAGCGGCGGAGAGTGACATTGGAGATGAATTTCCTCGTGGCATTAATCGGTTCACCAGTACAACCTCTGTTGACAAGCCGTTAAATCTAAATGTTCGCTTATGTTCGAACTAAAGTGAGTTGGAAGATCTGAGAAGATTTATACCCCTCCTCGATAGAACATCAACACTCAGTTCTCATTATAATTTGTCAATGTGGCATCCTCCACTTTGTGCTGCAAATTCTTCCTTGCAGCGCTTAGAATCTGCGAACCTACTTATTTATTTTGATCTTTCAAAAAACCCACTTCCCGTAATCTGCACCTGTAGTTGTTACCCCTCTGATCACCCATCTTATAGCGGAACATTTCACGCCTAACCTTTCTCAATGCCCAAACCAAACCTCTGGTTCCACTGACCTCACCGAGCTACGACCAATGTTTCCTATTGATTGCAGAGAGTGGCTGTACAGTTTAACAGTGATGTGGCCCATTTGTAAAAGCAGAGGCTGGGCCCTCGCTTCACTCAGTCCGCCTGAACCTACCTGATTTCCCGGTTGCTAAACACTTTAATTCTCCTTCCCATTCCCACGCAGACTTTATCTGCCTCGGCCATTGTCAGAGTGAGTTGAAACACAAGTTGGAGGAACAGCATCTCATATTTCACTTAGGCAGCTGACAGCCCAGTGATATGAATGTTGATTTCTCTCACTTCAGATAGCCCCGGCATTCCCTCTCTCTCTATCCCTCCCCCACCCAAGTCGCACCGGATTCTCGTCTGCACCCAACAAACAGCTAACAACGGCCTGTTTCCTTTATCATCGTTACAGTTTTGCATATCTTTCACTCATTGTTTTTTATCTCTCCACATCATCATCTATATCTCTCATTCCCCTTATCCCTAACCAGTGTGAAGAAGGGCCTGGATCCGAAACGTCACCCATTCCTTTTCTCCAGAGATGCTGCCTGTCCTGCTGAGTTACTCCAGCTTTTTGTGTCTGTCTTCTGAATCTGGATGTGTGCGTTTTCACACTTCTGTACCTCGTGCCCGATGGGTGACCTGCGTGGGTTTTCTCCGGGTGCTCCGGTTTCCTCCCACACTCCCACAGACGTGCAGGTTTGTAGGCTGGGTATAATTGTAAATTGTCCCTAGTGTGTGTAGGATAGTGTTAGTGTGCAGGGAACACTGTTCGCTGCGGACTCGGAGTACAGAGAGTTTCAGACTGATGACTTGAGCATTGTACTTAATATTTGAGGTCAGGATCGAACCCGGGTTTCTGGCGCTGTAAGTCAGTTACAGAAATATCAAATACTTGCGGGCATGGCTTTAAGGTGAGAGGATGGGCAGGGAGTGGGGAGAGGGTGGAGTGGGGGAAATGGGGAACAAGTGAACCATGTACTGCCACATCCATGAATCTGTTCCCATTCCCCCCCCTTCCCCCTCCCACCAACCATCCTCATGGGAATTGTCTCATTTATCTAAAAGACCCAAATTAAAATAGCTAAGTAGGTATTAATACGATTAAAGAATTTTTATAATCGAAAGAAAATTAATTGAATTTGGTCTGATTAACAAATGAGTCTCACCAATGTAAAATATTTGATGCGTTAAATACTGTGCGATGAACGAATTCACCAAACCTACATTTTATATGATTCCTTTTGTTCGTTCTTTTTACTTTTAAAACATTGTTAAATTGTAATTTGCACACATAGACACATGCACACACACAGACACATATACACTCACCCACATGGACAGCCACACACACAAAAACACACAGATATATATACGGGCACGCGCACACATATAAACACAAATGGACAGACAGACACACAGATATAGACACACACACTGACGGACACACACACAGACACAGGCATACTGACAGACACACACACCCAGCAGACTTACTGACGCACACACACAGACACACCCACACACACACAAACACCCACAGACAGACATAGACAGACAGAGGCACACAGACAGAGACATACATACAGGCACACCCACACACATACGCAGACACACCCCCACACACACACAGAGACACACAGGCACACAGACACACAGAAAACACCCACACGCACACACACACACACACACACACACACACACACACACACACACACACACACACACACACACACACACACACACACACACACACACACACAGGAACACACACACAGACACACACACACACACACACACACACACAGACACACACACACACACACACACGCAGACACACGCACACACACACACACAGACACACACACACACAGACACACGCACACACACAGACAGACAGAGACACACACACAGACACAGACACACACAGAGACACACACACAGACACACGCACACACACACACCCACACACACACACAGACACACCCACACGCACAGAGACACTGACACGACCACTTTGGATGATAATTGGTTCATTGTAACGATGCAATGAACAAACTTATGGGATTACTAAAAGGAATGGGATTCTGTGGAATATTCTGTGGAATGTACTGGGCACCTTGTTGGGTTGCTTGGCAACGGGAGAAGCCCACAGTGTGATTAATCTAGTACTAGGCCTCATCTTCAGACCTGGGCCGTGAGAGATGGTCAGGGCTGGCTTTGTATGGGTTGCGACGTTATTGAACTCAGGGAATTGATTTATGGGCTACTCGCTAACGTATTAACCTTTCAAGGAATAAATTTCCTCCACACTTCAATACAAATGCATGTTTATTCATTGGTTCCTGTCTGCCAAATTGTCATTCTATAAAACAATGGCAATCACAAAAAAACCTGCTCCATGGAAAGGTTAGTGGCCATACAGCTTCCAATATTCTGTATTAAAAAAAACACGCACTGACATTGTTGCCCCCATGCTAATGTACAGAAACAGTGTCGAGACACTAATCCGTGGGGGGATATGAATAACTGTTAGTTTTGCTCGTTCTTTTTCACTTAAAGGGGTCCACAAACTAATAGAGTGATGACGTTAATCTTTCACTCCACCTGAAACTATAAAATGACTAGACGGTAAAGTTGCTGCCTCACAGCCCTGGAGACCCGGGTTCGATCCTGACCACGGGTGCTGTCTGTACGGAATTTGTACGTTCTCCCCGTGACCGCGTGGGTTTTCTCTGGGTGCTCCGGTCTCCTCCCACACTCCAAAGAAGTGCGAGTTTCTAGGTTAATCGGGTTCGGTAAAAATTGTAAATTGTCCCTTGTGTATTGGATAGGTCCATGCTGTATCTCTAAAGTTTAAAGCCCTTATCATCAATAAAGTCCCCCTTACAATTAAAACTAAACATTATCAACTTCTTGAAGAGTAGAAACAAGAAACTGCAGATGCTGGTATACAAAACAAGTCACAAATTGATGGGGTAACTTAGCGGGTCAGACAACATCTCTGGAGAACGTAGATAAATTCAAACGTCTGGAGAACATGGATACATTCTCCATGTACTCCAGAGATCAGGCCTGACCCACTCAGTTTGTGCCAATCTCAGAACGGGATCAGGGTGAATGTGTGAACGTCCAGCATCTTGGAGTCATAGAGGCTTACAGCGTGGAAATAGGCCCTTTGGCCCAACTTGCCCACATCGGCCTTTTGTTTTAAAGTTCAGAGTTTCCAGTAATCATATTTTCAGGGCAGCACCGTGGCACAGCTGATAGAACTGCTGCCTCACAGCGCTAGAGACCCGGGTTCAATCCTGACCTCCAATGCTGTCTATGTGGATTTTGCATGTGCTCCCTGTGACCGCGTGGGTTTTCTCCGGGTGCTCTGGTTTCCTCCCACATCCCAAAGACGTGCAGGTTTGTAGGTTAATTAGCTTCTGTAAATTGTGTAGGGAGTGGATGAAAAACTTGGATAACGTAGAACTAGTATAAACGGGTAACTGCTGGTCGGTGTGGACCAAAGGGCCTGTTTCCACGCTGTATCTCTAAACTAAACTCAACTAAAGTAATCTAAACTAAACTAATGTCCACTTTCGGTGTGGTGTTTGCACGCTCTCCTTGTGACCTTGTGGGAGCTCCGGTTTCCTCTCACACTCCAGAGACATGCGGGTTTGTAGATTAATTGACTTCTTTAAATTGTCTCTGATGTGCAGGATAGAATCAGTTAGAGGGTGATGGTTGGTCGGCGCAGGCTTGGTGGGCCGAAAGGCCTGTTTTCACGCTGTATCTCTAAACAAAACTAAACTATAACTGGTTTTAGACCCTCTTCTCAATATACCTGTCGTTGTCATTTCAATTGATGATCAGACAACAACTAAATTATGTAAAAGTGCCTCTTTAATCACACGCCAGTGGTGGTGATGGATGCCCTAACAGTGTGGTGCAAATACGGGTGTTCACATTCTTTTCTGCCTAGCAACAGGCCTCTCGAGATGGCTGCTCCTATTTGAGTCGGTTTATCAACAGAAAACAATTTGAGGATTAGTTTAGTTTAGAGATACAGCTCAGAAACAGCCCCTTCGGCCTACCGAGTCCACGCCGACCATCGATCCCTGTACACTAACACTATCCTGCACACACTCGGGACAATTTACTATTTTACCGAAGTCAATTAGCCTACAACCCATTTTCAATGATGTGCAACTCCCTGGCTCACTTTGGGTACCAACAAACTGGTGAAAGAACTCACCAGCAACTGACCATGAAACAGCGTGATTCCTGCACTGTTGGACAGCATCTTTTAGGCCCTGCTACCATGACAACGGCTTAAGCCAGAATGAATATTCTACAAATCCTTCCAGCAATTTCCCATTTCCCCACAAAATAGTGGCACAGCGGTAGAGTTCCTGTCTTACAGCGCCAGAGACCCGGGCTCGATCCTGACTGTACGAAGTTTGTACGTTCTCCCCGCGACCTGTTTGGGATTTCCGTGGGTGCTCTGGTTTCTTCCCACCCTCCAAGGACATGTGGGTTTGTAAGTTAATTGGCTTCGGTAAAATTGTAAATTCTCCCTAGTGTGTACGATAGTGCTAGTATACAGGGTGATCGCTGGTCAGAGCAGACTCGGTGGGCCGAAGGACCTGTTACTGCGCTGTATCTCTAAAGTTTAAATCTTAATGCATTTGTATCAAAAACTGCTCTAAATCTACTTCTATGAATGAAGATATTAACACTTGAAAATCACCAGCAAACAAAGATTAAAGCAGCAGAAATTGAAATTTATATGAATCTTTGATTCCAAAAAACCTGTAACCATAAAGGATTTTCCATAAAAAAGGACACAAAGTGCTGGAGTAACACAGCGGGTCAGGCAACATCTCTGGAGAGCATGGATAGGTGATATTTTGTGTTGAGACCCTCCTTCAGACTGAAGAAGGGTCCTGACCCGAAACGTCACGCATCAGTCTGAAGATGTCCTGACTTGAAATAGCACCTGTTCATATTCGCCAGTGATGCTGCCTGACCCATTGAGGTACTCCAGCACTTTGTGTTCTTTTTTGAGTAAACCACCGTCTGCAGTTCCTTGTTTCGCCAAACATTTTCCCTGGTGACTTTTTCTCGTAATGTAAATAATTGAACCTGAGTAGGTCAGGGAATTCCCTCTTGGATATTCCATTTCCAATATGCCTTATCTCCGTAACATCAAACTGTATCAATTTATAGCTAGATTTAAATTCAGTTCAGGTCAGTTTAGTTTATTGTCACGTGTACCGAGGTACAGTGAAAACCTTTTGTTGCACGCTAACCAGTCAGCGGAAAGACAATACATGATTACAATTGAGCAGTGTATAGATACGTGATACAGGAATAATGTTTAGTACAAGTTAAAGCCGCTAACGTCTGATCAAAGATAGTCCGAGGGTCCCCGATGAGGTGGGTAGATAGTAGTTCTGGACCGCTCTCTGGTTAAGTCAGTTGTGATATCTGCAGTGTAATGTATATAGGATTCACAAGTGAACTACAGGGGATGATGAAGTATAGTGGTGGAATTAATCAGGGGCGGAAATCCCGGGGAGTGGGGGCCAGGGGACACACCCCCCCACCTGTTTTGAGAGGGTTTTGTAACCCGGATTTTAAAAGCCGGTGAAATCTCTGTTTTCCACGACACAGTGGGGGTGGGACAGTTGATCGTGGACGGGCGGCGATCGGACGAGAGAGACGTCGGTCAGCAGGCAATGGGGGCGGGACATGATGATTCAGCGCGATGATTGGAGGAGGGAGACTTGCCAAAACGCTCTCGGCAGCTCTGGACACAGACCTGCGCCTCATCCGCAGCCAGGATCGATCCCGGCTCCCGGCGCTGCAATCGCTGCCGAACCGCCACTGGACCATCCCCGTCCCCACCCGAGTGTTCCCCCCCCCCCCCCCCCCCCCCCCACGCCCTGGGGTGGCCAGAGACATTGGGATTCAGACGGGAGCTGTGCCCCCAGGCCTACAGCCAGCGCAGAGAAGCAGCGCTAAACCCAGCTCAACTCTGCCTGTCCCGCCAGGTTAACCTACAGCCCTGCCTGGACTTGCAGGAAATATGGTCCAGGTTTACAGCCAGCGCAGAGAAGCAGCGCTGGTGCTCCGTCAGTCCAGGCAGGGCTGTGGGTTAACCCGGCGAGACTGGCAGAGTTGAGCTGCATTTAGCGCTGGATTGAGCCTCCGAAGCCGTGTGTGTGTGTGTGTGTGTGTGCGTGTGTGTGTGCGTGTGCGTGTGCGTGTGCGTGTGCGTGTGTGTGTGTGTGTGTCCCTGTCCCCCTGTCCCCTCCATATTTTGATGGTGATTTCCTGGCATCAGTGCACGGATGGCAATATCGCTTTATAAAAACAAAGTGGTCACATACTGAGCTCATGCCTCCAGAGGTTGCCCACAGCAGCTGCCACAGATTCCCTCCATCTGCGGCTGGCTGTTGTATCTCTTGTACTTTAAACACTCCCACTGTGACCAAGTTCAAGCAGAAACGGCCTAGTGGAGCAGTGGAAGAGTTGCTGCCTCACAGCAGGCTAATTTGCAGAAGCCAATTAACCTGCAAACCTGCACGTCTTCGGAGTGCGGGAGGAAACCAGAGCACCCAGAGAAAACCCACGCGGTCACAGGGACAGTCAGCACCCGTGGTCAGGATTGAACCTGGGCGTCTAGCACTGTAAGGCAGCAGCTCTACCGCTACTGAGCCGCTACTCGTGCTCTATCTGCTCGGTGTCTCTACCTGCTACTTCCTCAAACAATTGCAAGACAGATTATTAGTTTAGTTTAGTTTAGAGATACAGCGTGGAAACAGGCCATTCGGTCCATGGAGTCCGCGCCGACCAGCGATTCCCCCCCGCACACTAACACTATCCTAAACCACCTACATTATCCTAAATTATACCAAGCCAATTAGCCTTGACTATGTAGCGATCTCATCAATCATGCCTGGAGATGTCAGCCTCTCATTTAGCAGCTATTCCGATGAGCTGATAGACAAGAATTAATATGAGGAAAAAGATTGATTTAAGTTCCACAGTAAGGCCAAGCCAAATTTATTCAATCTCTCCTCACGGGCAACGCCCAATTCTCAGAAATCAATTTAGAGAATCCATAATGTACTATAGTGCTGAGATGGGTGTTACAGTAGTGCTGCTGGTAGAGCTGCTGCCTCATAGCACTAGAGACCCGGGTTGAATGTTGACCTGGGGAGCTGTCTGTGGACCTGTGCATTAGATGATGAAGGCAAGCATGCCACTTCACTACTTTAACTACTTGTGTTGCCACATTCGGGGAATTATATTAAACATTTCTTAAAAATTCATTTATTGCATGCGTTCCAGATAAATGATGCAATGATGCCGGGAATCTCAGTTTAGAGATACAGCGTGAAATAAAGGCCCTTCGGCCCAACGAGTCTGCGCCGACCAGCGATCCCCGTACACTAGCACTGTACTACACACTAGGGGCAATTTACAGAAGCCAATTAACCTACAAACCTACATGTCTTTGGAATTCAGGAGGAAACCAGAGCACCCGGAGAAACCCCACGCAGTCACAGGGAGAACGTACAGACAGCACCCGTAGCAACTCTACCGCTGCGCCACCATGTCAGCCTTGGGTGATACGGTTGACCCTTGCCTTCAAAATGGCCGCTGTGCCGCCACATTTGTTACACGTGTCCCTGATACGCGATGCAGTAGAAATCTGTGAAACATTTCAACGGGAAATTTGAATGCAATAAATAGCTTTTTGGATTAAGAGAATTTTTGAACACGGATAATCAACAGGAGTAAGCGACTTCTATCAGAAATATTACATTTACACGGCTCCACGCCATTTGAAAGCAACCTTGAGTAAGTTGGCCATAAGCACGACATTCCAACACGATAATTCATGGTGAAAGTCAATTTGGACAGAGTTGATGCATTTGATTATCTCATCAAACTGGCCCATTGCTCTGACAATTACTTTAAATAGTTAGAAGATTTATTAATCATTGTAATTACATTTTTTTTTTTGCTGACTTAATTTTAAAAACTAAAGTAAGCCTGCGCTTGGGATGCATGGCTTTGATTGATTTCCACGATGCTTCGGCAGAACTGGGAGCTAGACAGAGAAGTGGAACGGCAGAGGTGGCATCTAAAGCTTCTTTCCTGCAACATCTGTGGATTAATGAGGAGCCGGGATTTGTCACGTTTCTCAATTAGATGTTTACAGGTCAAACAAGACTCTTTCCCGTCATTATTAATCTTCCATCGCTCGATGTGCCGTGGTAATTCACTTAAATATACAAAAAAATATTCAATTGTACCAGCAGTATTTAATTGTCAGCCACTTAATAGGTTGAAGGAAGTCATTTGTGAAAGTCACGGAGTGGAACACAATAAATTATAGCCTTTCGGAGAAACTATAAAAATCTCCTCTCCGCAGACAAAAATGAAAATTGCTTAATGATTTTTCGATGTCAGGGTCTTGACGAAGCAAAAAAAACTGTGACAGCGATTCCAAAGGGCTAAATGCTGGAGTTAAATTATGTTTTAACCAAAACCGCCTCGCCATTAGTAGTTGCTTAACAGAAAGGAATAAATAATTGGGTCTTCGTTCTTCTGCTGATGAGAAATGTGAATGGTTATGCTGCATCGATAGAGTCACGGAGTGATACAGCGTGGAAACAGGCCCTTCGGCTCAACTTGCCCACACCAGCCAACATATCCCAGCTACTGTACACTGGTCCCACCTGCCTGCATTTGGCCCATATCCCTCCAAACCTGTCCTATCCATGTACCTGTCTGATTGTTTCTTAAATGTTGCGATCAAAGATCCTGGAAGAGTGTCTTTGGTTGGGGTGGTCCCAGCCTCAACTGCCTCCCCAGGCAGCTTGTTCCATACACCCACCACCCTTTGTGTGAAAATGTTACACCTCAGATTCCTATTAAATCTTTTCCCCTTCACCTTAAACCTACGTCCTCAAGTCCTCGATTCCCCTACTCTGGGCAAGGGATTCTGTGCATCTACTCCTGTCATGATCTTATACACCTCTATAAGATCACGCCTCATCCTCCTGCGCTTCAAGGAATGGAGACCCAGCCTACTCAACCTCTCCCTATAGCTCAGACCCTCGAGTCCTGGCAACATCCTCATAAATCTTCTCTGTACCCTTTCCAGCTTGACAACATCTTTCCTATAACATGGTGTCCAGAAATGAACACAATACTCTAAATGCAGCCTAACCAACGTCTTATATAACTGCAACATGACCTCCCGACTTCTATATGCGGTACTCTGACTGATGAAGGCCAATGTACCAAAAGCCTTCTTGACCACCTTATCTACCTGCGACTCCACCCTCAAGGAACTATGTAACTGGACTCCTAGATCCCTCTGCTCTACAACACTCCCTACAGCCCTACCATTCACTGTGCTGTTTGATGTTTTGCCTCGATCAAGAGGATTGACTAACTTTAGCACCAATGCATGGCCGTGCAGGAACTGATGGTGCGTTGCAACGTGAACCGTTGAAAGTAGTTGGGCACTTTGAGGAAGAGTCAGCTGGAAAGAGACCAGAGAGATTTACGAGGATGTTGTCAGAACCCAAGGGCCTAAGCTATAAGGAAAGATTGAGTAGGCCAGGACCTTATTCCTTGGAGTGTAGGGTCCTGAGGGGTGATGCTATAGATGGGTATAAAATCATAAGGGATGTAGATGGGTAAATCCACAGTCTTTTACCCAGGATAGGGGAATCAAGAACAAGGGGACATAGGTTTAAGGTGAGAGGGGGGGGATAAGATCCACGAGGAACATGAGGAGGGTGGTGGGTTTATGGAACCAGCTGCCGGAGGAGGTAGTTGAGGCAGGGACTAACACAATAGATAGATAGATATGCCATTTATTGTCACTATACGTACAGTGAAACTGAAAGCTGCTCGTACTCAGTGCATACATACAATTTAGCACAAAAAACAAGAAACAGAAAAACAAAAAACAGAAGGGAGATGGGGGGGGGGGCGGGGGATAGGTGCACAATGTAGGAAATACATTTTGGAATGGGATATGGATAGGAAAGGTTTGGAGCTAATGGGATAATCTTCGATGGGGCATCTTGAAACAATCTGCTGGAGAAACTCAGCAGGTCAGGCAGCATCCGTGTAGGGAAATGAAGACGGGTCCTGACCCAAACTATCATCTGTCCATTTCCCTCTGCAGATTCTGCCTGACCTGCTGAGACTTCCTCCAGCAGGTTGTTTTTTTGAAAGAACAACTAATGGTGGTGTACGCGATCATAACGGGTTGAGATAGGACGTGGAGAGCGAAGCGTTAGCATCCTGGGGACAAGATCAAACGGGGGGGGGTTAGATTTAGTTTTGGGGATACAGGCCCTTTGGTCCACCAAGTCCGCAATGACCAGCGATCCCCGTCCACCAGCGCTATCCTACACACTAGGAGCAACTTTTACTGCAAGCCTGTACGTCTTTGGAGATCCCAGAGAAAACCCGCGCAGGTCACGGGGAGAACATACAAACTCCCTGCAGACAGTATCTGTAGTCAGGATCGAACCCGGGTCCCTGGTGCTGGAAGGCAGCAACTCTACCGCTGCGCCACCGATGTTTTTGAGTGGATACGTGGATTTGAAACCGCGACTAAGTGCCTCGACGATAGCAGGACACTGGCTCCAGCTCGGTCCCACCCAAGAGGAAGATGACTTCGATTCATGGTGGAGTGGAAAATGATCAATGCATTTGGCTCCATTGAGAAGTGGAATCTGTTTCCCTTGAACCATTAAAAGCCATTTCATTATCGTAACTTTCCTTTCCTTTCCAGATGCGATATATATATATTGGCATGGCCGTCGCAACCGAATACTTCTGCTGACAATGCACTTGAGAATGAGAAGAATTTTCCAGGGCTTTAACAGTGAGGCATTCCCTATTGAAGTTACAGCAAGCGTTTATAACTTAACTGTTGCAACACTGGGTCCGATTCCCAATGGCTTTGGAAGGAAGGTCAAAGCCTTGTTGATTGCATAGAGTCATGGCGTCATACTGAACGGAAACAGGCCCTTCAGTTCAATTCATCCTTTAGGTAGAAAAAAATGCTGGAGAAACTCAGCGGGTGCAGCAGCATCTATGGAGCGAAGGAAATAGGCAACGTGTCGTCCCGAAACGTTGCCTATTTCCTTCGCTCCATAGATGCTGCTGCACCCGCTGAGTTTCTCCAGCATTTTTGTCTACCTTCGATTTTCCAGCATCTGCAGTTCCTTCTTAAACAATTCATCCTTCAGTTGAACTCAAGGGCCTGTCCCTCTTTCACGACTTAATTCACGACCTTTTTTACTCGTGGACATTTTTCATCCGGCTAGAAAAACAGCCCGACCTACTTGATGCCTCGAGTACCTACGACTAGGATCACGGCCTGCTACGACCATGCTGCGAGTATGAGTCAAGGGCAAACTCGGCAGAGGTCGTGAATTAGGTCGTGAAAGTGGGACATGCCCTTTATCCTTTACTTTACTTTAGAGATACAGCACGGAAACAGGCCCGTTGCTCCACTGAGCCCACGCCGAACAGTGATCACCCCGTACACTAACATTATCGTACACACCAGGGACAATTTACAATTTTACTGAAGCCAATTAACCTACAAACCTGCACGTTTTTGGAGTGTGGGAGGAAGCTGGAACTCCTGGAGAAAGCCCACGTGGTCACAGGCAGAACATACAATCTCGAACAGGCAGCGCCTTTGTGGCCAGGATTGAACCCGGGTCTCTGGCGCTGTAAGGCAGCAACTCTACCGCTGTGCCACCGTGCCACCCTCCAATGAGGTAGATGGTAGGTTATGACTCTAGTTGGTGGTAGGATGGTTCAGTTGCCTGATAACAGCTGGGAAGAAACTGGTCCTGAATCTGGGCGTGTGTGTTTTCACACTTCTGTGCCTCTTGCCAGATGGGAGAGGGGAGAAGAGGGAGTGGCTGGGGAGAGACTGGGCCTTGTTTTAGGCTGCTGGCCTTGCCGAGGCAGCGGGTGAAGTGCAGATGGAGCCACTGGAAGGGAGGTTGGTTTGCGTGGTGGTCACGTGTAAACTCCACACAGACAGCACCAGAGGTCAGGATCGAACCCAGGTCTCTGTGCTGCGAGGCTGCAGCTCTACCCGCTGCAAGACGGTGTCACCCATGAAATAATAATCTGTTCCTCCAGGCAGTGAACATCGGCAAAGAAGATCACTTCTGGTGTTTTCATGGTAAGGAGAAGTAATTCAGCCCATCTTTCTAGGTCCTATCCCCTGTCCTTATCTTTATGTTTCATTCCTGGATGCTGCTGTTACAGCTATCATGAACATTGTCAATATAAACACACGGCATAATGGTGCAGCAGGTGGAACTGCTACCTCACAGTTGCAGAGTTCAATCCTGACCTCGGCTGCTGTCAGTGTGGAGTTTGCACGTGCTCCCTGTGGCCGCGTGGGTTTCCACCGGGTGCTCCGGTTTCCTCCCACATCCCAAGAACGTGCGGGTTTGCAGATAACATAGAAACAGTGATCGGTGGCCGGCGTGGACTCGGTGGGCCGAAGGGCCTGTTTCCATGCTATGTCTCTCCAATCTAAAGGCATTGCAATTGCACAGACACCAATCAGACCAGCCATCCCCTCACATTTACACTATCCTACACACACTAGGGACAATTTACAGTGCAGATGGGGCTTGTTGGGCGGTATGGAAAAGGGGCCTGTATCCATGAATCTAGGCCTCTGGCGCTGTAAGGCATAATCAGACACCATCTGCAGCATCTCCACTGGGAGAAGGTCATGACTACAGTGAACCAGCTTAACATGGGTGGTTTTCATTCTAAGCACCATTGTGACAATGGCAATTTACAGTAGAAAAGGTTGTCAGGCTATGTGGGAAAGGTGAGGTTTTAATAGATTTTATCTACACAATGAATCTCCCTGTTTTCCCCTGTAAAGCTGTCACTGCCTGCATAGACTTGTGACAGACCTTACACTTCTCTGCTTGTTTCCTCTCTCCTAGCTATCTGGCAGACAGATGGGATACAGCTCCACAAATACACACACACGCATGCACACACACGCACGCACACTCACGCACGCACGCACACACACACGCACGCACGCACACACACATGCGTGTACACACATGCGTCTACACACACACACACACACACATGCGTGTACACACATGCATGTGCTCACACACACACACACATGCACACACATGCACACACACACAGGCACACACACGCACACATACACACACAGAGGCACACGCGCGCACACACACATGCGTGTACACACATGCGTCTACACACACACACACACACATGCGTGTACACACATGCGTGTGCTCACACACACACACACACATGCGCACACATGCACACACACACATACTCCCCCTCCCATTCCCAATCTGTTCTTTCTGTCCTGGGCATTGTCATTGTCTCCATTGTCAGAGTGAGGCCCAGCGCAAATTGGAGAAACAACACCTCATATTTCGCTTGTGTAGCTTACACCCCAGCGGAATGAACATTGACTTCTCTAACTTCAGATAGCCCTTGCTCTCTCTCTCTCTCCCCAGTTCTCCCACTGGTCTTCCTGTCTCCGACTACATTCTATCTTTGTCCCGCCCCTTCCCCTGACATCAGTCTGAAGAAGGGTCTCGACCCAAAATTTCGCCAATTCCTTCTCTCCAGAGATGCTGCCTGTCCCGCCGAGTTACTCCAGCATTTTACGGCTACACATATGCACACACGCGGGCACACGCACAGACACACGTACATACGCAAAATAATCACCCTCATTCACTAACACACCCTCAAACCCTCCCTCACGCTCACTTCCACCATCATTCACAATCAATCAGTCATACAGCAGAGAAACAGGCCCTTCGGCCCATCTATGTAGTTCTATTTGCCCAATTCTGGTCCGTATCCCTGTGGAGGTTACATTTACACTAGTTTTCACACAACTTCACTCTCACGCTAGATCCGTGATCTCAGTATCCTCCATCTTCAAACCACTCGACAATTGTAATCTTCACTTGGTCTTCAATACAAACAGTAACATCAGCGAAGATTTAGATAAGGAACAGTAGATTCTGGTGTACAAAATCAGGCACAAAGTGCTGGAGTAACAGCGGCTCAGGTAACGTCTCTGGAGAAAATGGATAGGTATTATGGGTCAGGGCCGAAACGCCATGTATCCATGGTCTACAGAGATGCTGCCTGACCCGCTGAGTTACTCCAGCGCTTTGCGTCTTTTTAAAAATCAGAATAGTTTTCTTTATCTCAAGGTATATTCCTTTAGACTTTACTTTGAACTTTAGAGATACAGTGCGGAAACAGGCCCTTCAGCCCACCGTGTTACTCCAGAATTTTGTGTCGATCTTCGATTTAAACCCGCATCTGCAGTTCTTTCCTGCACGCTATATTTAGGAGCGCTGGGTACACGCACGTCTGCTGGGAGATGAGGGGAGGGACAGGAGCCGTGAACTAGCCACACCACAGAACTACAAACTGGGACCCCCTCAGTGTGAAGAAGCATCCCGGCCCAAAACGTCCCCTATCCATGTTCTACAAAGATGTTGCCTGGCCTGCCGAGTTACTCAGGCATTTCAGGCTTCAGAAGGTACCCGACCTGAAACGTCACCTATCCATGTTCTGCTGAGATGCTAGAGGCGGCGCAGCAGTAAAATTGCTGCCTCACAGCGTCAGAGACCCGGTTTCGATCCCGACTATGGGTGCTGTCGGTATGGTATTTATACGTTCTCCCTGTGACTGCTTGGGTTTTCTCCGGGTGCTCCGGTTTCCTCCCACACTCCAAAGACGTACAGGTTTACAGGTTGATTGGCCTGGTATAAAAATTGTCCTTTGTGTGTGTAGGGTAGTGTTAATATCCAGGGATTGCTGGGCGGCATGGACTCGGTGGGCTGAAGGGCCTGTTTCCACACTGTATCTCGAAACTAAATAAGCTAAAAACTAGTAGGGATAAATGGAGCGGTAAATCAGTTATTAGCAAATGATGTTATGACATATCAAAGTTTTAAAGCATATCAAAACTCCCTGTGACTGTGTGGGTTTTCTCTGGGTGCTCCGGTTTCCTCCCACACTCCAAAGGGATTTGTAGGTTAATTGTGGCTTCTGTGAAGTTGTAAGTTGTCCCTAATGTGCGTAGGACATTGCTCGTGTACGGAGTGGTCGTTGGCCGGCGCGGGCTCGGTGACAGAAGCGCCTGTTTCCACGCTGTATGTCTAAAGTCTAACGTTATTCCAGCACTTTGTGGCCCTTTGTGTAATAACCAGCATCTGCAGTTCCTTGTTACTTATTAAAACCAGTTTCTGAAGGGCAGAGCAAGTACAAAGACCCGATGGCCTCTTAGCTTGCCATTCTTATGTCCCTGTTGGGAGGCTGATTGGCACAAAATACCCTGATTTTGTTTCATTTCGAGATACAGCACGGAAACAGGCCCTTCGGCTCTCCGAGTCCGCACTGACCAGCGATCACCCATTCACCCTAGTTCTATGTTATCCCACTTTCTCATCCACTCCCGACACACTACGGAACCAGGTTACAGAGGGCCAATTAATCCACAAACCCGCACGTCTTTAGGATGTGGGAGGAAACCGGAGCACCCGGAGGAAACCCACGCAGTCACAAGGGGAACGAGCAAACTCCACAGATATCAGGATCGAGCCCGGGTCTCTGGCGCTATGAGGCAGCAGCTCTACCCGCTGCGTCACTGTGCCGCCCATTGATGCCAACAGTTCTGGACAAAAATGCTCTAAACCTTGGCTGTCTCTTTTATGGCATCTATTAAAAGCTTTTAAAAATATTAAGAGCATGGAATGATGAAAATGAAACATGCTGATTTTTGGAACTACAGTATGATCGATGAGCACATAATTCTGAAGGCAAAGCACTCTTGTACCAGTTATTATAATTGATGCCTTTAATTTGTTAATGTATCGAAGAATGCATCGAAGAATAATTTTATTGCTAGTTCATGGAAACTGAATTTGGAAATAATCAGAGTGAATATACCAATCATACATTAATGAATATATGTGAGTGAGAATATTGTAACTGAAATACAGACCCATTTAGACTTTAGAGATACTGCGTGGAAACAGGCCCTTCGACCCATCTAGTCCGTGCTGACCAGCGATCACTCTGTACACTAGCTCTATCCTATACATTAGGGACAATTTATGATATGGTAATTTTCCCAGGAGGGAAATTGGTCTGCAAACAGTCATAAAACATACCAAGATACATGGAACATGAAATTAAAATGACGTGGAAAGTTCTGGGTTGGGGATGTGTAAAGATTGGGGGGGGGGGGGGGGGGGGGAGTCAGTCTACCCCACGACAGAAGGGGGAGGAGTTGTACAGTTTGATAGCCACAGGGAAGAAGGATCTCCTGTGGCGTTCTGTGCTGCATCTTACATTTACAAAAGACCATTACGGAAGACAATTAACCCACAAACCCGGACATCTTGGATTGTGGGGGGGGAGCAGAGCGCCAGGAGAAAACCCGTGCAGCCACGCGGAGTACGTACAAACTCCGTGCAGACAGCGCCCGTAGTCAGGATCGACCCTGGGTCTCTGGCGCTGTCAGGCAGCAACTCTACCGCTGCACCACCATGTGGCCTGAAACGGCAACATTCTAAACATGGGCATCTTCTCCACACCCAGCCTCTGGCAGTGGGACACCTTGATCTCCGTTTAAGATCTCCGCGGTTTCTTTTGAAGACTATTCCCTGACCTTTGGGCAACCTTGGCCTTCTAGGAAGAGGCAGCAACGGGGTTGCATTGGAGCCCAAGACTCCATCTTCAACAGCCTCTGTTGCCACTTTAATGTGGGAGATAGAACATGGTTCATGTGGCAGGGTCGAGGATGGTTCCATTTAGTTTAGTCTATTGTCAGTGAAAAGCTTTTGTTGTGTGTTGGATGGGGGGAGGGATTATCAAGTACACTCTCGTAATTTTGTTCAGTTTAAGATAGATGCTGGATCACCAGTTGCCGGAGCTGTACCCTGTTCAAGTGTCTTTTGGCCGGCACGGTGGCGCAGCGGTAGAGTTGCTGCCTCACAGCGCCAGAGAGCCGGGTGCGATCTTGACCACTGGTGCTGTCTGTTCGGAGTTTGTACGTTCTCCCCGTGCCCTGCGTGGGTTTTCTCCGGGAGCTCCGGTTTCCACCCACTCTTCAAAGACGTACAGGTTTATAGGTTAATTGCCTTTAGTAAAAATTGTAAATCATCCCGAGTGTGTGTAGGTTAGTGCTGGTGTGCGGGGATCGCTGGTCGGCATGGGCTCGGCGGACCGAAGGACCTGCTTCCGGTTCCGCGTTGTATCTCTAAACTAAACTGAACTAAACTAAAATGTTGCGATAGTACCTGCCTCAACTATCTCCTCCGGCAGCTCATTCCATACGCCCACCACCCTTGGCGTGACAATGTTGCCCCTCAGGTTCCTATTCAATCTTTCCCCTCTCATCTCAAACCCATAAAAGTCATTGTAGGTCTGGGCTGGATGGATAATGATGAAGGCCACAAGTCAGCTGTGGCACCATACATCCGAGTCTGTCCAGGCATTGCTGCTGAGACTGATGCAAGTGCTTCATTAGTATTATTCATATGACAATGACAGGATGATTAACTAACACACCCAGTGCCTTGCTGTTCTCTAATTTCTTTTTAAACCATAAAACGTTTCCACATCACGTCCACAGCAGGGCCTCGGTTTTAACACGGTGAAGGCCTCCTAATAAATGAGATAGCACCGCTCCTGACCAACGGTGCCACTCAAAAGACGGAACTTTAAAATATTGCAGGTTAAAAACGAATAGCCTCTCTGAGTAAGGTAGACACAAAATGCTGGAGTAACTCAGCCACACAGGGGAGCATCTCTGGAGAGAAGGAACGGGTGACGTTTCGGGTTGAGACCCTTCTTCAGACTGAGAGTCAGGGCTGACTGACATCAGGTCTCGACCCAAAACGTCACCTGTTCCTTCTCTCCAGAGATGCTGCCTGTCCCGCAGAGTTACTCCGGCACTTTGTGTCTACCTTCGATTTAAACCAGCATCTGCAGTTCCGTCTTACACATTAGCTCCTCCGTCAGTTCAATCCAATTCAATGTTTTATGAAAGGCCAATGTAATATGATGTCTATTGTGACACAGGGATTGTATTCGTGTTGCACTGATACGATCTATTACAAACATCTCTGACCCATTTTCCCCTCAGTCACCTGCATTGAATTCCACTATCCAATTCTTTTTTTTAACTAAAGGGGTTGTAATCATAATTCATTCTAAACAAAGTATCACCTTTGCATAAGTGGTTTAGTGTAGGGAGACTGTTTAGTGCTGGTGGGAAAATGTTTCTGCAGCTGTCCCCATATTATCCTCCCCTCCGGGTGAGTTCCACATCACTCCTTGAAGTACTGAAGTCAATATTTTGTCCTCCACACCCTTTCATCCTTGAAGGGTCTGAAGAAGGGTCTCGACCCGAAACGTCACCCATTCCTTCTATTGAGAGATGCTGCCTGTCCCCGCTGAGTTACTCCAGCATTTTGTGTCTATCTTCGGTGTAAATCAGCATCTGCAGTTCCTCCCTGCCCTTTCATCCTTGTATCCACTGCGTTAAATCTGTCTTCTAATCATCGATCCAGTTGCTAAGGCTTTAAGAAGGAACTGCAGATGCTGGAAAAGCGAAGGTACACAAAAATGCTGGAGAAACTCAGCGGGTGCAGCAGCATCTATGGAGCGAAGGAAATAGGCAACGTTTCGGGACGAAACGTTGCCTATTTCCTTCGCTCCATAGATGCTGCTGCACCCGCTGAGTTTCTCCAGCATTTTTGTGTACCAGTTGCTAAGGCTAATGTGTCCATAGTCCATAATCTTTCTATTTGCTCCACCTATTCTTCATATGTTCGTGTTATAGGAGCAGAATGAGGCCATTCGGCCCGTCAAGTCTACTCCGCCATTCAACCATGGCTGATCTATCTTTCCCACTCAACCCCATTCTTCTGCCTTCTCCCCATAACCCCTGACACCCGAATTAATCAAGAATTGTGCTTAAGTTTGAAGATAAGACACAAAATGCTGGAGTAACTCAATGGGTCAGGCAGCATCTCTGGAGAAAAAGATCAGGTGACATTTCGGGTCGCCTATTCCATTTCTCCAGAGGTGCTGCCTGACCTTTTTTTTAACCTCTTCCACAGCCAACAATGGATCTTTGTGTGCTCCACCTTTCCTTGGTCATTGGTGCCGGCTCTGGTTTGTTCTGTACCTTTTCATGCCTCTAGTTTACCTCTCCCTTGACTCTCAGTCTGAAACATAGAAAATAGGTGCAGGTGTAGGCCATTCAGCCCTTCGAGATAGCACCGCCATTCAATATGATCATGGCTGATCATCCAAAATTAGTACCCCATTCCTGCTTTCTCCCCATATCCCTTGATTATGGGATCATTGTTCCCAATGTTAGGGAAGTCCAGGACAAGGGGTCACAGCTTAAGGATAAGGGGGAAATCCTTTAAAACCGAGATGAGAAGAACTTTTTTCACACAGAGAGTGGTGAATCTCTGGAACTCTCTGCCACAGAGGGTAGTTGAGGCCAGTTCATTGGCTATATTTAAGAGGGAGTTGGATGTGGCCCTTGTGGCTAAGGGGATCAGGGGGTATGGAGAGAAGGCAGGTACGGGATACTGAGTTGGATGATCAGCCATGATCATATTGAATGGCAGTGCAGGCTCGAAGGGCCGAAGGGCCGAATGGCCTACTCCTGCACCTAATTTCTATGCTTCTATGATTCCGTTAGCCCTAGGAGCTAAATCTAACTCTCTCTTGAAAACGAGGGAAGTGTCTCAACCTGAAGAGTCACCTGTTCCTTTTCTCCAGAGATGCTGCCTGAGCCACTGAGTTAATCCAGCGTTTTGTGTCTACCATATCCCACTCATCATTTTAAACACCTCAATGAAATCTCCCCACAGTCTATGCAATTCTCCAGAAAAACAGAAGCGCCTTAGTCTCTCCCAAGATTTGTCATCCTCCAGTGATATAATTAACCACAAATGTGGACCAGAGGTCAAGTACAGCACAAGAACTGGCCCTTCGGCCCACAATGTCTGTGCCGAACATGATGCCCAGACCATCACTTAACTACCGGCACATGATCCGTATCCTTCCATTCCCTGCATATCCATGAGTCTATCCAAAGATGCTGGAGTAACTCAACGGGCCAGGCAGCTTCTCTGGAGAAACGGATTAGGTGACGTTTCGGGTCATGAGCCAAAAGTCTCTTAAATGCCACTATCTTATCTGCCTCCTGTCAGCATGTTCCAGGCACTCACCGCCCTCTGTGTGTGAGAACCTGCCCTGTGTATCTTCTTTAGACCTTGCCCCTCTCAATAGACAATAGACAATAGACAATAGACAATAGGTGCAGGAGTAGGCCATTCGGCCCGTCGATGTGATCATGGCTGATCATCCCCAATCTGTACCCCATTCCTGCCTTCTCCCCATGTCCCCTGACTCCGCTACCTTTGAGAGCCCTATCTAGCAGCCTCTTGAAAGTATCCAGAGAACCAGCCTCCACCGCCCTCTGAGGCAGAGAATTCCACAGACTCACACCTCTCTGTGTGAAGAAGTGCTTCCTTGTCCCCGTTCTAAATGGCTTACCCCTTATTCTTACTGTCTGTCGCCTCGTTGCCACATTCCCCTCAGCCAACAATGAACCATTCTATATTTCCTTACCACCATCTACTCTGATCAGTCATTTTCACACCTTAGCCTTCTATATCTCTGAACTCCCTCTGTCCTGACTCCCTGTCTGAAGAAGGGTCTCGACCCTAAAAATTCACCCATTCCTTCTCTCCAGAGGTGCTGCATGTCCCCCCCGAGTTACTCCAGCAGTTTGTGTCGATCTTCGGTGTAAACCAGCATCTGCAGTTCCTTCCTACTCATCCTGTATTTCATTCCAGGCTACTTGAACCGGGAGCCCTGACCTCTGTGACCTGTCACCTGCTCACAGCAGTTTATGTTTAGGTGCGGACGTTTTGAAACGGGCAGCTTAGGTTTCCCCCGCTGGTTTGAAGTCGATCAAAGAGTTGTTGAGAACGGATGGAGCCACAGCCAAAGCAAAGATGCATCTCAGTTCTCCCTGTGTGACCACCCACCGCCTTGGATGTGCGGAGACGGGCACAAAATATTCACTTCAAAGGCCTTCTTCTTAGGTGGGGAATTAGTGCTATGTGTGACTCTGGCAAGCTGCAGATGGATAAAGCTAGGTTAGGGGAGGGTGTCAACTTTAGTGTACAGGGAACAGTGTGCAGGGTGCAGGTACAGCAGCCAGTGAAGAAAGCTAATGGGATGTTGGCCTTCATAACAAGAGCATTTCAGTATAGGAGTAAAGAGGTTCTTCTGCAGTTGTAAAGGGCTCTGGTGAGACCACATCTGGAGTATTGTGTACAGTTTTGGTCTCCTAATTTGAGGAAGGACAGCCTTGTGATTGAGGCAGTGCAGCGTAGGTTCACGAGATTGATCCCTGGGATGGCGTGACTGTCATATGAGGAAAGATTGAAAAGACTAGGCTTGTATTCACTGGAGTTTAGAAGGATCGTATAGAAACTTATACAATTATAAAAGGATTGGACAAGCTAGATGCAGGAAAAATGTTCCCAATGTTGGGCAAGAACCAGGGGCCACAGTCTTAGAATAAAGGGGAGGTCATTTAAGACTGAGGTGAGAAAAAACTTTTTCACCCAGAGAGTTGTGAATTTATGGAATTCCCTGCCACAGAGGGCAGTGGAGGCCAAGTCACTGGATGGATTTAAGAGAGAGTTAGATAGAGCTCTAGGGGCTAGTGGAGTCAAGGGATATGGGGAGAAGGCAGGCACGGGTTATTGATAGGGGACGATCAGCCATGATCACAATGAATGGCGGTGCTGGCTCGAAGGCCGAATGGCCTCCTCCTGCACCTATTTTCTATGTTTCTATGGAACGCCGGTTGGCACGGACTCCGTGGGCCGAAGGGCCTGTTTCCACGCTGTATCTCTAAACTAAAAAATAAAATAAACTAAACCTGCGTCCATTTATCAGGGACAGTTTCTTCCCAGTTGTTATCAGGCAACTGAATCATCCCACCGCAACCAGAGGGCAGTGCTGAACTACTGTCCACCTCATGGGTGACCCTCGGATTGGACTTTGCTGACTTAACCTTGCACTAAACATTATTCCCTCAGCTTTTCAATGTACCTCAGCACATGTGACAATAAACTAAACTGAAACCTATCACTTACCTAGCTTTGTCCCATCCCCACCACTCTTCCAGCTTTCTCCCCCCTCCCCGCCCCCGATTACAAGCAGCCGCCACTCCCACACCCTGCCCCGCCCACCCCCACTCCCCATCTCTCTCATACCTCCGGACCCTCTCCAGCCTCCATTTCCATTCCTTCTCGTTTCCACCCTCCAGATGCGCTCCCTGCATTCCCACGCCCTCCCCTCCCCCCCCCTCTCTCCCCTCCCCTCCCCCCCCTCTCCCTCCCCTCCCCCCCCCCCCTCTCCCTCCTCCCCATCCCCTCTCCCACTTCCCCCCCCCTTGACTGAGCTCATGGATGAAGCACCACGACTGTGTAAACCCCACTGTGAGAGGCTCTGCATTATAAAAACGAGCCCTCCCCGTCACCCCACCAGCCCCGGGACCTGCCTCGCGGAGGAGGGGAGGAAAGGTTCACGTCGTTAAGCCGTGCGTCGGGACAGAACAGACAGCGTCCGCCCCCCCCCCCCCCCCCCCCCCCCCCTTTTGTGCCCTCGTTAGGACTTTGCAGCAGCCACGGTTCCGAAGTGGCACCACTTCAGACCCAATGGGACGCTGCATATTGATGAAGAAACTCCGAATCCTTCCTGGAGGACTTGCCTCGAACAGTGAGGCCATCAAGCTGCATATTGACAGGCGGGCTCTCCACATCCTGTAATCAGCGTCGCATTTTCGAGGCATTACTGATCATTCGCTCAGCCCACGGTGCATTAAAGCAACTTTCAGGATGTCATTAGGCTTCAAGGACCCGCTGTGGCCCCCCTCATCCATTCCCCTCCCCCCCCCCCCCCCCCCCCCCCCCTCCCCCCAGAACCGCAGCTTATAATAGCAGTGAAAACAAATTGGCACGCTGGGATGTAGATTTTCAATGCCAGCGACATCCTGAAACCAGGGATAGGCAGCGGTAGAGTTTCTGCCTGACACAGCCAAAGACCCAGGTCTCCGACGCTGTAGGGCGGCAACTCCACCGCTGCGCCACCGTGCCGCCCTTATTTTAAAGACTATGGGCGCTGTCTGTGCGGAGTTTGTACGTTCTCTCTAGGACCCGCGTGGGTTTTCTCCGGGTGCTCCGGTTTCCTGCCACACTCCAAAGACGTGCGGGTTTGTGGCTTAATTTAGCTTCGGTAAAAATTGTAAATTGTGCAGTGCGTAGGATAGAGCTAGTGTACGGGGCCGCTGGGCGGCGCGGACACAGTGGGCTTGTT
The DNA here is from genome assembly GCF_028641065.1 of Leucoraja erinaceus. Taxonomy (NCBI): domain Eukaryota; kingdom Metazoa; phylum Chordata; class Chondrichthyes; order Rajiformes; family Rajidae; genus Leucoraja; species Leucoraja erinaceus. Next base: position 4,642,881 of record NC_073404.1, on the reverse strand, counting down.
TCCGCGCTGTATCTCTAAACATAGAAACCTAGAAAATAGTTGCAGCAGGAGGCCATTCGGCCCTTTGAGCCAGCACCCCCATTCACTGTGATCATGGCTGATCGTCCCCAATCAATAACCCGTGCCTGCCTTCTCCCCATATCCCTTGATTCCACTCGCCCCTAAACAAAATAAGTTCATAAGTTCTCGGGGCAGAATTGGGCCATTCGGCCCATCTAGTCAATTCAACGGTTCAATCGTATCTCTAAACTGAAGTCACGGTGAGACATAACACAGACCCTGCAGCCCATCCAGTCCACCTGCCCACCAGCCACTCACGTACACTTAATTCGATTTTCTTTATTCTTTACACCAACTCATGCTCAGCCCCTCCAGATTCTACCACTCACACCGTTTAGGATGGATCGTTAATCTACCAACCCGTATGATTTTAAGATGAAGATAGACACAAAATGCTGGAGTAACTCAGTGGGGCAGGCAGCATCCCCGGATGGAAGGACTGGATGACGTTTCGGGGCTCGACCCATCTCGACCCAGTCTGAAGAAGGTTCTCTACCCGAAACGTCAGCCAGTCCTTCCCTCCAGAGACGCTACCTGTCCCACTGGGTTGCTCCAGCATTTTGTGTCTATCTGCGGTTTCTTCCTCTTGTTAGGTTCCAACGTTGTTCTTTAAACAAAAAGCTCAATCTCTATCTCAATTGGAACATGTAGACATGGTGGGTGGGAGCTGTCAGGCAGAGACTCTCTCTGGCTTTCCAAACAGTGTGTGGGCTAAGCAGATCAATTCAGTGAAGAACAAGCCAGCTGGCTCCAGGCAAATCTCCAATCAGACACACACACACAGCCCAAAACATGTCAGTGATAATTTTGTCTCGGCATGTAACCCTTGCTTTCCCTCTCGTTTCACCCCTCCCCTATCCCAGTTCTCCGACTAGTTTCACTGCCCTGATTAAATGTTACGGATTGCATGCCTCGTTGTCACCTTCCCTTCAGCTAACACTGATCCGTTCTATATCTTCCTCGAGCTTCATCCACTTTGATCTCTCATTTTCACACCTCACGCTTCCATATCTCTACTTTCCCTCTCTCCCGACTCTCAGTCTGAAGAAGGGTCTCGACTCGAGATGCTGCCTGTGCCACTGAGTTACTCCAGCATTTTGTGTCTTTCTTTTATTATTGGGAATTTACTGGCAAGGATTTTATTTTTTTCCATTTGATTCCTTGAGTGAAAAATGTAGAAAACATCTGAAAGAAATGAATCCTTCGAATGACATTGGGTGGAGGGGGATTGGATACTAGATGCTGACCTCAATTGCCACAGGGTTAGTCTAGCTTAGTTTATTGTCACATGTACCGAGGTACAGTGAAAAGCTTTTCGCTACATGCACAGGACATGTTGGCCGGCGTGGGCAAGTTGGGATGAAGGGCCTGTTTCCATTCTATATGATTCTATGATATGGGTCAAATGCAGGCAGGTGGGACTAGCATGGATAGGACATATTGGCCGACGTGGGCAAGTTGGGCTGAAGGGCCTGTTTCCATTCTATATGATTCTATGATATGGGCCAAATGCAGGCAGGTGGGACTAGCATGGATAGGACATGTTGGCAGGCGTGGGCAAGTTGGGCTGAAGGGCCTGTTTCCATTCTATATGATTCTATGATATGGGTCAAATGCAGGCAGGTGGGACTAGCATGGATAGGACATGTTGGCAGGCTTGGGCAAGTTGGGCTGAAGGGCCTGTTTCCGTGCTGTATGTCTGTAGCAGGGTACATGTGCAGGATACGGGGACTACAAGCAGGAGGCTTGCATAGGCGCGAGGGTGTACAAGGATGGCTGGTCGATGGATGGGCCTGCTTGCTGCCCACCTCCCACACTGCCCCTGGCCTTCCCCCAGCGCACGGCCCATAGATACACACATCACCCTGCCCGGCCGGCTGCTTCCTGATTGATGAAAGCATTAATCCATAAAGTAGAGAATCTCTCCGGACAACACCTAAACCACTTTGTCATTCGCACCTCGGCCTGCAGCTCGTTAATCTTGGCCCCGTTCAGCCGATAGTTAGAATAATTATCATCCAAACCTTCGCAGCCAACCCAGACCTTTACAACACCATTAGACTCATAGAGACACAGAGACATACAGCAGGGAAACAGGCCCTTTGGCCCAACGTGCTCATGCTGACCAAGATGCCCCATCTACACTAGTCCCACCAGTACGTCTTTGGCCCACATCATAGATATGGCCCACTTCCTCCAGCAGCTCGCTCCACCCTTTGTGTCAAAACGTTACCCCTCAGGTTCCTAGTAAATCCTCCCCCCCCGCACCTTAAAGCGATGTGCTCTGGTTCTCATTTCTCGGCGTTGCCTTGGTCTCGGGTTTGCATACACACATACATACACACACACACACACACACACACATATATATCTCATACATATACATGCATATACACACACACACATACACACAAAACAAGCAAACAAACAATAATAGTACAAAAAGGCACACCCCATGCCCCCCAACGTATGTAGTTCAGAGCTTATTTGGAGATTGTTGTGAACCCCCCCCTGTTTGGTCGTTCCGTTATAGCATAGCGCTTTACTCCCGACATTGGGTTCTACCCCCTCCACCGGTAGCCAACGGCAACATCACACCGTGCTGCTTTACGTGAGCAAGACGGTGTGATGTCATATGACTGACTGCTGGGTTGCTGCACACAAAATCACACACCACACACACACAATTATTGAGTGTGCAACCACACACACACATAAATGCCACACACAGCATGCCGTGATCTCAGCGCCACATATGATAGTGAGGTGGCCACACAGACCGAGAGAATCTCATAATACACATGGAACGGTCACACACTCACCTGCTGTTGTCTGCACACACAACCGGCTACACACACAAATCCTCTATCTCTTACACTGCATACCGCTGGGGAGATAAGATTGTCACGATGGCGAGCATACACACTGGAAGCCAGCAGAACACACCCACCAGAGCACAGGACAGCGCTAGTCTGAAACAGCAAGGAAAGAGTCATGAGTTCAAATCCCCTTCTTGCTTCAGTTAGTCCGTGAGTAATCACTGACAAGGTTACTGTCTATCTCCACAGGTACCAACCAACATCACAAGGGCTGCTTTACGTAGCCTGACGGTGTGATGCTGACTGCTGCTGGGTTGCTGCACGAAAATCACAACCTGAAAATGTAATTATTGAGTGTGCAACCACCGGTTTATAAATCCCACACCGAGCTGCCGTGATCTCAGCGCCACAGTGACAGTGAGGTGGCCAAAGAGACCGAGAGAAGTAAATTGGAAGGTCCACACTCACCTGCTGTTGTCTGCATGTAACCGGCTAGTGTACAAATCCTCTTCTCACACTGACCGCTGGGGAGGAAGATTGTCACGATGGCGAGCAGGGCACTGGAAGCCAGCAGAACACACCCACCAGAGCACAGGACAGCGCTAGTCTGAAACAGCAAGGAAAGAGTCATGAGTTCAAATCCCCTTCTTGCTTCAGTTAGTCCGTGAGTAATCACTGACGGGTCTATGACTCCAGCCAAAGAAGTATCATAACTGCAGTATACAGGTGTCTGCCACAACCCACACATCCCCAGTTTAGTGTTAGTTTAGGGGTGGCATGGTGGCGCAGTGGTAATAATGATAATAATACTTTATTAATCATCTTTTCAGGGGAAATTCAGATGTCCGTGCAGCACACTAATAAAAATACAACATAGTATTAAAACATCCCCCCACAATGGTTCCCACTGTGGGGGAAGGCACAATGTCCAGTCCCCATCCCCTTGTCCACCCATGACCGGGCCTATTGAGGCCTCCGCAGTCGCCGCTATGGGGCCCGATGTTTCAGGCCCTTCTCGCCGGGTGCTCCGGCGTCGGGAGAATCCTCTCAGCGGCTTGCGATGCCTGGAGCGGCCGCTTCCTTGCCGGAGACCGCTGGATGGAGCTCCCCCACTGGCGATCTCGGCGGTAGAGTTGCTGCCTTACGGTGCCAGAGACCCGGATTTGATCCCAATTATAGGTACCGTCTGCAGGGAGTTTGTACGTTCTCCCCGTGACCTGCGTGGGTTTTCTTTCAGATTTTACACTCCAAAGACTTACAGGTTTGCAGGTTAATTGACTTGGTCTAATTGTAAATTGTCCCTAGTGTACGAGGATTGTCGGACTTTAGTATAGTTTATTGTCACGTGTACTGAGATACAATGAAAAGCTGTTGGTGCGTGCTAACCAGTCAGCGGAAAGGCAATACACAATTGAATCGAGCTGTCCACAGTCTACAGATACAGGGTAAAATGAGTTGAAAAGGAATTCTGTTGGAGTAGCGATTTAGACGAGTGGAGTGATTCTAATACGTGATTGCAGTGCGGCGTGAAGGAGGCGTGAGTACCGGACCCGTCCTCCCGTTTACCCCCCGCCCCACCCCTCCCCCCCAACATCGAGCTTCTCCCCTCACGACCTTGGGTTAAACTTGGTTATAGCGGACAATCGGCAATAACGGTCACCGTGCCCTTCCCGTGATGCGTCAAGAGTGTTTTATTGTCATATGACCCAAAGAGAAAAATCGCCTAAGTGGGACAGGCCCATTAGTGTCTGATCACGGCCTCCTCTAGATTCCCTGGGGAAATAGCTATGGGAACGGGGAAGTGAAAGTTTAATAGCAATGTGGAACAGGGAAGAAACGTTACACAGATTAATTGCATCTGTCTTAAAGGCAGAAGATACTCTGAACATCCTATTAATACTGAATAATGACAGTGAGGAATTAAATATCACCACTATTACTAGATTAGCAATTAGACTAATCTAATGTATCTTAGGATCTTGGAAGAAACGAGTATAGTGGAAACATTCACCGCAATATCCCAAAATCCTTAGATTCTGGAGAAGTGTAAAAGGATTGGAAAGATACCGTTCTGATCGCCCTGTTCAGGGAGGGAGGGAGACGAACAGCAGGTAACTAGAGGCTGATTAGTTTAATATTTGTTTTTATAGGAATGTTGCAATGAATTGTTCGGTAGTAATGGCAATACATATGTAAAATCATCAGCTAATGAAGACAACCCTGTGTGGTATCACAAAGAGGAAACGGTGCCTGCCACGGTGCCACTGTTTGGCCGTGCAGCGGTACACTTGCTGCGTCACAGCGACCCGGGTCCGATCCTGAATACAGATGCTGTCTGTACGGAGTTTGCACGTTCTCCGTGTGACTACCTGGGTTGGCTCCAGGTGCTCCGGTTTCATCCCACACTCCAAAGACGCGCAGGTTTGTAGGTTAGTTGGCTTCAGTAATATTGTCAAATCCCCCCTGTGGGTAGGATGATCAATTTTCATAATGTTCATGTGATGGGAGCAGAATTAGGCCATTCGGCCCATCAAGTCTACTCCGCTTTTCAATCACGGCTGATCTGCCTTTCCCTCTCAACCCCAGTCTCCTGCCTTTTTCCCTGGAACGTCTGTCACAGTTGAACCGCTGACCATAGTACATTCTCCCTGTGACTGTGTGGGTTTTCTCTGAGTGCTCTGGTTTTCCTAATTGGCTTTTGTAAATTGACCCTAGTGTGTGGGATGGTGCTAGCGTACGGGGTGATTGCTGGTCAGTGAGCGGACAATCTCTGTACAGACAGCACCGTGGTCAGGATCGAACCTGAAGAAGGGTTTCGGCCCGGGTCTCTGGCGCTGGAAGGCAGCAACTCTACCGCTGCGCCACACAAATCTGCGTGTCCCTCCTCCACGACACACAAGCCTTGCGCGCAGTGACACAACCCGTAAGGTCATAAGTGATAGGAGCAGAATTAGGCCATTCGGCCCATCAAGTCTTCTCCACCATTCAATCATGGGCTGATCTCCACATCCACTCTTCCTTTCCTATTCCCCGTTTCAAATCCTGCCTTCTTCCCGTAACTCCTGTACAGGCCCAGTGCCGAACTAATCAAGAATCTATCTATGTTTAAAGGGGGAACGGCAGATGCTGGAGAATCGAAGGTTACACCAAAAAGCTGGAGAAACTCAGCGGGTGCAGCAGCATCTATGGGGCGAAGGAAATAGGGACATGAAGGTCTGAAGAAGGGTTTCGGCCTGAAACGTTGCCTATTTCCTTCGCTCCATAGATGCTGCTGCACCCGCTGAGTTTCTCCAGCTTTTTTGTGTAACCAAGAATCTATCTATCCCTGCCTTAAAAATATCCACAGACTTGGCCTCCACAGCCTTCTGTGGCAATGAATTCCACAGATTCGCCACCCTCTGACTGAAGAAATGCCTCCTCCTTCCTACAGGAACGTCCTTTAATCCTGAGGCTGTGACCTCTAGCCCTAGACTCTCCCACTAGTGGAGACATCCTCTCCACATCCACTCTATCCGGGCCTTTCATTAATCTGTACGTTTCAAATGAGGTGCCCCCTCATCCTTCTAAACTCCAGCCAGTACAGGCCCAGTGCCGTCAAAGGCTCATCATATGTTAATCGACCGTGGCTTTTGGTCAGGACTATGAATCTGCTTGTCCGTCGCGCACTGCACACAACGCCCGCACACAGTAAGTTCAGTGATTTATTGAGTGTGTGAAGTGAACCTCACACGAGCTTGTCACACACGCACTAGTTACTCCAGAGCTCAAAGTTGAAAGTTCATCAGTGGCTACAAATGTAGAATGAAAGATTTCTTTACAAACTGACAATAAAACCTGTCTGCCTGGTGTAGCAGGACACAGCTGACATAATTGCACTGTCCCCCTGTTAAATGGCTTTTCAGATGGAGTACGTCTGCTCTACACCTGAACACACACACACACCTGCCTGTGTCTTCTCCTCCACTCGTACGTTTAGGTTTAAAGTGAAGGGAAAAAGATTTAACAGGAATCTGAGGGGTGACTTTTTCCACACAAAGTGGTGGTGGGCGTATGGAACGAGCTGCTGGAGGAGGTAGTTGAGGCTGGGACTATCGCAACGTTTAAGAAACACTTAGACTGATACATGGATAGGACAGGTTTAGAGGGATATGGACCAAACCACGGCAGATGGGACTAGTGTAGATGGTTGGACAATGAAACATATAAGATTGTTAAGGGTTTGGACACGCTAGAGGCAGGAAACATGTTCCCAATGTTGGGGGGAGTCCAGAACCAGGGGCCACAGTTTAAGAATAAGGAGTAAGCCATTTAGAACGGAGACGAGGAAACACTTTTTCTCACAGAGAGTGGTGAGTCTGTGGAATTCTCTGCCTCAGAGGGCGGTGGAGGCAGGTTCTCTGGATGCTTTCAAGAGAGAGCTAGAAAGGGCTCTTAAAAATAGCGGAGACAGGGGATATGGGGAGAAGGCAGGAACGGGGTACTGATTGGGGATGAGCAGCCATGATCACATTGAATGGCGGTGCTGGCTCGAAGGGCCAAATGACCTACTCCTGCACCTATTGTCTATTGTCTATTGGGACATGCTGGTCAGTGTGGGCAAGGTGGGCTGAAGGGCCTGTTTCCACGCATTTGTTTAACTCTGTGACTATTACCTAACTCAAAGTGTAGCTTTAGATTTATTATTGTCACGTGTACCGAGATACAGTGAAAAGCTCTGTGTTGATAAATGCAATCAGGTCAAACTCAAGTACAATAGGTGGAGCAAATGGGGAAGTGGTCGATGCCTTTATTCCTACTACCAAAATGCATGACTCCACACTTTGCTACACTCTATTCCACCTGCCACTTCTCTGCCCACTCTCCCAACCTGTCCAAGTCCTGCTGCAGAGTCCCTGCTTTCTCTACACTACCTGCCCCTCCACCTATTTTCGGACCACCCGCAAATGACATCGTTCGTATCATCGTGCCGTTCTGAAGATAGACACAAAAAGCTGGAGTAACTCAGCGGGACAGGCGGTGCCTTATAGAGCCTCAACATTACATCCCTGTTTTCGTATACAAGCCATTGTATACACTCAGACTGAGGATGGGTCGCGACCCGAAAAACGTCACCCATTCATTCCTTCTCTCCAGAGATGCTGCCTGTCCCGCTGAGTTACTCCAGCTTTTTGTGTCTATCTTCGGTTTAAACCAGCATCTGCAGTTCCTGCAGATGCTGCTTTAAACCGACGATAGACACAAAAAGCTGGAGTAATCTCTGGAGAGAAGGAATGGGTGAGGTTTCGGTTCGAGACCCTTCTCCTTCAGTTCCTTCCGACACATCATGTCATTCTCTCTGTCTAGCCTACCTCTACCAGTTCGGGGTTTTGTCACCAGAATTGCTGGAGGTTGACGTTATGAAGTGCGCCAAGTGGCGAGGATACAGAAATAGCTCCGACTGGCCACAGCTGGCCCAACCAGACAGACATTGGCCAGCATGAGTTGGCACCAGTACCCATGGAAATAATCCCCTAAAGGGCCTGTCCCACTTGCATGCGATTGCGTGCGTTTGGCGCGACCAACCGGAAGCGGAATTCACGCGAAGTTCACGCTAAGTACACACTAAGTTCGCGCGTCACGCCATTTGCGTCATGCTTACCAATCAGCTGGGCAGGAGGCGGGCCGACTGAATTTGGGCGTCGCATGGCGTCGGGCGGTGATGTCACCATGCAACGCCACGTCGGGCGGTGACGTCATCACGCGCTAGGCGTACACCGTCAAGACATTGCGTACGCCTGCGATGCGCCTGCGGGCCGATAGGCCGTTGGCGCGCGAAGATTCCGGTCACTGCAAGAATTTCGGAGCCCCGCGCGGTGTCGGGACCAGCCCCGCACAACTCTGCGCTTCTAAGTGGGACCGGCCTCGCGCGGCCATCCGGTGCCCCTACGCCTCAAGCGACCACGAGGTTGCGTCATTTGCGAGCCAAGGTCGCGTAAGTGGGACAGGCCCTTATGTTTCCCGCTGCTGATTCCTATCCACCTCGAACAAACACCTGCGGTTTGTTTATTCGAAGCATGCGCTGGCTAAACGAGCCAAGAAGGAAAATCACAACTTCATCTCCTGCCCACAGGATGCAGGGGTGGGATGTCCCCACAGATGGGGCTCCACTACTTTGGGCGGCACGGTGGCGCAGCGGTAGAGATGCTGCCTTACAACACTTGCAGCGCCAGAGACCCGGGTTCGACCCCGACTACGGGAGCCGTCTGTTCCGAGTTTGTACGTTCTCCCCGTGACCCGAGTGGGTTTTCTCCGAGATCTTCGGGTTCCTCCCACACTCCAGAGATGTACAGGTTTGTGGGTTATTTGGCTTGGTGTAAGTGTAAATTGTCCCCAATGTGTGTGTAGGATAGTGTTACTGTGCACGGATCGCTGGTCAGTGCCGACTCAGTGGGCCGAAGGGCCTGTTTCGGAAAACTAAACTAAACGAAACTCTCGATGACCGCGTGCTGTGATAAATTGCGGCACAAACACAAAGGCTTCCCTTCGTCTCCCTTCACCTTGACTCGCCAGGATTTCACCGTGCGGAACAGAGACACAAAGTGATGGAGTAAAGGGCCTGTCCCACTTGGCTGTCATTCGTGCATCATTTACGCAACCAACTCGGCCTGGGGCTCACGGCCGTTGTGGATCCGGATCCGTCCCCACTCCCACTCCCAGAGCGGGGCCAAGATGATTGGAGATAGACACAAAATGCAGGAGATACTCAGCGGGACCGGCAGCATTTCTGGAGAGAAGCAACGAGTGACTTTTCGGGTCGAGACCCTTCTTTCAGACTGAAGAAGAGTCTCGACCCGAAAAACATCATCCATTCCTTCCTCTCTAGAGATGCTGCCGGTCCCACTGAGTTACTCCTGCATTTTGTGTCCATCTTCAAATGAAGTCACGCACTCCAGGCGGCTCTGCGGACGCATGATGATGATGCGCGCGACTCTCGCGGGACCGTTGCTCGTCAGTCACTGCCGGCCTGTCGTGTAAATGACGGCCCAAGTGGGACAGGCCCTTTATTCAGCGGGGCAGGCAGTATCTCTGGAGAGAAGGAAACTCACCACTGCACTAGGCCCCCACGTGAAATCCAGATTCTGGGTACAGATCAAACACACAATTCCCTCCAACATCTATCAATCTGAGGCTTACGAGCAACAATTGACCGGGTTCAATTACTACCTGTGGTGTCTGCAGTGGAATAGAGTGGATGTCTTCGATGATAGACCCAAAAATGCTGGAGTAACTCAACGGGACAGGCAGCATCTCTAGAGTGAAGGAATGGTTGACGTTTTGGGTCGAGGCCCTTTATTCAGACATAGAGCCAGGGGGCGAGGTGAACAAAGGGGTGGAAGTGCAAGAAAAATGTAGAATGGATCATTGTGTTTAAGAAGGAACTGCAGATGCTGGAGAATCGAAGGTTACACAAAAAAGCTGGAGAAACTCAGCGGGTGCAGCAGCATCTATGGAGCGAAGGAAATAGGCAACGTTTCGGGCCGAAACCCTTCTTCAGACTGATCGGGGGCGGGGGTGGGCGGGGACAAGAAAGGAAAAAGGAGGAGTAGCCCGAAGGCTAGGGGATGGATCATTGTTGGCCGGGGGGGAAGGTGACAAGGAGGTGTACAATCAGTAACATCTAATCAGGAGAAGAGTCAAACTAGTTGGAGATCTAGGTAGACAAAAGTGCTGGAGAAACTCAGCGGGTGCAGCAGCATCTATGGAGCGAAGGAAGTAGGCAACGCTAATGCTGCCGTTTTCAACTAATCACTAATAATAAGCCCTGGAAATAGGCAACGTTTCGGGCCGAAACCCGTAAGGGTTTCGGCCCGAAACGTTGCCTATTTCCTTCGCTCCATAGACGCTGCTGCGCCCGCTGAGTTTCTCCAGCACTTTTGTCTACCTTCGATTTTCCAGCATCTGCAGTTCCTTCTTAAAAAAACAGTCGGAAAGCTAGGATGGGGGATGGGATGGAGAGAGAGGGAAAGCAAGGGTTACTTGAGGTTGACGAGGTCAATATTCATACCTCATTCGGTTGACGTTTAGTTTTCAGTATTGCAGGATTACTTTGGGGGCCAGCGCGCGCGGGTCACGGGATCTGCTCCCTCCTTCCCGCCAAATGGCTTTTTCCAACTGACTACGTTTTAATTAAGGACCTGTCAGACATATTTCATCGGAAGGCGAGTTTGCCCAAAAGCCGTCCGCTGTGAGACGCTGACGGTGTTTAATCATACAAGTGTATGTTTCCTAATCCACTCATGCATGTAATACATTTGCACTGATCAATGCTGGAGGAAGGCGAATAACTCTGGGGGGATTAGGCTCAGACTGAGTGACCGAGAGAGATAGAGAGAGAGAGGGAGAGAGAGAGACGTCTACCTTTACCAAAGCTTCGCACTCAGGCGGGAGTTTTCACCTGGCCGAGTACGGCAGAAGCAACGAGTTAAGGGCCTGTCCCACTTGGCCGTCATTTACACCTCATTTGCGTGGCCTATGTGTCGTGATGCGCGATGTCGCACGCAAATCACGCGCCATCATGCCATCTGGTGCGCGTGACGCTATTAGAATACCCTGCTGCGCGCGGTGACGCACCGTTACGCACCGTGACCATGTATCACCACGCGATACACGTGAGATGTCGGGGCGCCAGCGTGCGACGCCAATGCATCAGCGTGCGTACGCGACACGTCACGCACAGGTGGCGCGCGAGGATTTCGTTACACTACGAAATCCTGGAGCGCCGCGCGATACCGCGCGCCACCGCATGCAATTCCACGCCTCACCACGCGCTATGCGTGCGTCACCCACGCGTCAGGACGTGTCGACCTATTTTACATATGACGCGTAAATAAGGCGCAAATGGCGGCCAAGTGGGACAGGCCCTTTAATTATCTGCGAGAAACTCTGAGCGTTCCATTACCTCTGTAGTTTGTGTTTGACGGAAGGACAGCAGGAGCGGTGGACAATTGGGAAGTACTTGAGTTGGGGGCTCAAGGAGCAATTCAGCCTGAAGCACAACACCAACCTCCCTTCCATCGACTCCATCTACACCTCACGCTGCCTCGGCAAGGCCAGCAGCATCATCAAGGGCCAGTCTCACCCCGGCCACTCCCTCTTCTCCCCTCTCCCATCAGGCGGGAGATACAGAAGTGTAAAAACGCACACCTCCAGATTCAGGGGACAGTTTCTTCTCAGCTGTTATCGGGCAACTGAACCATCCTAATACCAACTAGAGAGCGGTCCTGACCTCCCATCTACCTCCTTGGAAACCCTCGGACTATCTTTGATCAGACTTTACTGGACTTTATCTTGCGCTAAACGTTACTCATGTTAATCCCTTTATCACGTATCTGTACACTGTGGATGGCTTGATTGCAGTCATGTATGTCTTTCCGTTGACTGGTTAGCACGCAACAAACGTTTCACTGTATCGATACACAGGACAATAAACACAAACACAAACTCCTCTCCAGACCGGCGCTGTCCAGGCCAACTCTTTCTGTACACCAGAGCACACCCAACACTATGGTTCCTTTACTCTAAGGGGCTTTTAGATAGGCACATGGATATACAGCGAATGGAGGCATGTGCAAGAAGAGGAGATGAATTTAAACTGGCATCATTTTTAGAACGGACACTGTGGGCCGAAGGGCCTGTTCCTGTGCTGTGCAGTTCTAGGAGGTGCAGGGAAATGCAAATGCTGGTTTACAAAAATGACACAAAATGCTGGAGTAACTCAGCAGGTCAGGCAGCATCTCTGGAGAACTTGTAGGGTCCCCATCTGAAACGTTTAGGAAGGCCCTTCCCCTATCCATGTTCTCCCGAGATGCTGCTTGACCGCTGAGTTTTGCGTCTGTGCTGCGAGTCCAGCGCTTTGTCTATCGACTGCGTTCTATGTTCTGTTCTTGGTGAAATTCTACCAGATTAATGATACTTGTATGAACACAGGTTGCTGTTGGTTGGACTTTAGAAACATAGAAAAAATAGGTGCAGGAGTAGGCCATTCAGCCCTTCGAGCCAGCACCGCCATTGAATATGATCATGGCTGACCATCCACAATCAGTACCCCATTCCCGTTTTCTCCCCATTCTCCCTTAATTCCTTTAGCCCTAAGAGCTAAATCTAACTCTCTATTGAAAACATCCAGTGAATTGGCCTGTCCCACTTTCCCGAGTTATTCCCGAAAACTCTCCTGACTTTTCAAACTTGCAGAATGTTCGTAACATAGAAACATAGAAATTAGGTGCAGGAGTAGGCCATTCGGCCCTTCGAGCCTGCACCGCCATTCAATATGATCATGGCTGATCATCCAACTCAGTATCCCGTACCTGCCTTCTCTCCATACCCCCTGATCCCCTTAGCCAGAAGGGCCACATCTAACTCCCTCTCCGTAAAGTGTCTGTAGGAGGCAGTCGGAGTCCGTGGATATATCGTAGCGGCTCGTTATGCCAGCCGTAGGTACTTGGGGCTATTTTTTAACTTGTGGACATTTTTCAACACGCTGAGAAAACGTCCCGACTTACCTGATGCTGCGAGTACCTATGGCCGGCATAACGAGCCGCTACGATATATCTACGGCCTACTATGGACTCGTTACGAACATTCTGCGAGTTTGAAAACTCGGGAGAATTCGTGAATAACTCGGGAAAGTGGGACAAGCCCTTAAGCACCAGGTTTCAAGGGGAAAAAAAGTATTTGCACTGGGTTAGGTGAAGCTATTCCGTTTATGTATCACTTAGGACTAATAGGGTGCAGACCATCAAACCTGTACGTCTTTGGTGTGTGGGAGGAAACCGGAGATCTCAGAGAAAAACCACGTGGGTCAAGGGGGGAACGTACGGACTCCCGTGGTCGGGATCGAACCCCGGTCTCTGCCGCTGTATGGCAGCAACTCTACAGCTGTGCCAGCGTTGCCACACAGTAAACAAAGGTGAATCTTTTATTCTATAGAAAACCTGGCCACATCATTGAGTCATAGTCAGCGTGGAAACAGGCCCTTCAGCCCAACACCAACATGCCCCAACTACACTAGTCCCGCCCTGCCTGTGCTTGGTCAATATCCCCCCAAACCTGTCCTATCCATGTACTTGTCCAACTGTTTCATAAATGTTGGGATAGTCCCAGCCTCAACTACCTCCCCTGGCAGCTTGTTCCATACACCAACCACCCTTTGTGTGAAAAGTTACCCCTCAGATTCTTATTAAATCTATACCCCTTCACCTAAAACCTATGTCCTCTGGTCCTCGATTCACCCACTTCTGGGCAAGAGACTCTGTGCATCTACCCAATCTATTCCTCTCATGATTTAACTCACCTCGATAAGATCACCCCTCATCCTCCTGCGCTCCAAGGAATACCAGCCTTCTCAACCTCTCATGTGCAAGAGATAAAATGTTGCCCAAATGTAAAATTGGTGCATTTGTCGCTGTAGGATGCTCGGTGATTATTAAGTTATTGATTAGGTTTAAATGATGGAAGGAAGTCTATCTCTGCATTGTCTCCTCACCACAGGGGTTAATCAGGATTACCTTGCCTTCTGATCACAGGATAAATCACAGGGGTATTGCACTGAGCAAACTGGGACCTTGTGCTAAATCGCATCATCCCCCTTGATATCGTCTACAGATGCGCCGTAGAAAGCATTTTATCGTGATGCATTATATGAGAACAAATCCATCCAAGATCCTAATTTCACGGGGAGAACGTACAAACTCCGTACAGGCAGCACCCGTGGTCAGGATCGAACCCGGGTCTCAGGCGCTGTAAGGCAGCAACTCTACCGCTGCACCACCGTGCAGCCCAATGTAATGTAGAACTAGTGTGAACAGCTGATTGATGGTCGGTGTGGCCTCCGTGGGCTGAAGGTTCTGTTACCGAAAAAAAAAAAAAGTATTTCTAAAAACTAAAAAGCTAAATATTTAAAAAAATATTTCTTTCTCGTTTTTCTAAAGCTGAGCTAACGTTGCTATTTACGCTGTTCTGAAGAAGGGTCTCAACTCGAAACGTCACCCGTTCCTTTTCTGTTCCGCCATGTTAGTGACAAACAAACATTGATATTTTGCACATTTGATGGGTAGTGAGGCTTCAGTTTCACATGATTGCTTCTGATGTGGAGAATTCTACAGTGCCCGACAGATGAAAACAAACTAATGCTAGCGTTGCTTATTACACTAAAGAGTCCCGTAGAGAGTACACGATGTTAGTCGGGGGCACTGGGAATCGATCGGAGAAAAGAAAAACAGACTTCAGACCAAGTTAAATCAATTAAGTCAAACCAACAACATGCCACCAGAGCATTGGGAAAACTATTCTTAATATTGTATTACATAGAATGAAGGAGCGCAGCGGCATTTGTGTGGCACGGCGATAGAGTTGCAGCCTTACAGCGCCAGAGACCTGGGTTCGATCCTGACTACGGGTGCTGTCTGTACGGAGTATGCACGTTCTCCCTGTGACCACGTAGGTTTTCTCCGGGTGCTCCGGTTTCCTTCCACATTCCCAAGTTAACTGGCTCCTGTGAATTGTCCCTAGTGTGTAGGATATAGAACTAGTGAACGGATCCGCTGATTAGCACAGAGCTGTGGGCTGAAGGGCCTGTTTCCACGTGGTATCACTAAGCTAAACTAAAACTTAGAATAGTACAGCATAGGCCTTTCCTGTTCCCAATGTCTGTGTCAAACATGATGCCAGGCCCAACTCTTATCTTCCTGCACGTGATCCATATCCCTCCATTCCCTGCATATCCATGGGCCCATCTAAAAGTCTCTTAAACACCACCATTGTATCTGCCTCCATCACCATCGCAGCTCGTTCCAGGCACTCACCACCAAACTGTGTAAAAACTTGCCCCTTTCACCTTAGAGCTCTGCCCTCTATTATTTGATGTTTCCATGCTGAGGAAAAAGGTTCTGACTGTCTACCCTATCTATGCCTCTCATAGTTATATTTACTTCTATCAGGTGTCCCCACAACCTCTGACGTTCCAGAGAAAACAATCCAAGTCTGTCCAACCACTCCCTGTAGCTAATACCCCCTTAAATCCAGGCGACACTCTGGTGAATGGTGAATGGTGAATAGTACCGACCCAAAACGTCACTTATCCAGGTTCTCCAGAGATGCCGCCAGTCCCGCTGAGTTACTCCAGCGCTTTGTGTCTATCATTGAGGTAAACCTCCTCTGCACCCTCTCTCAAGCCTCCACACCTTTCCTGCACTGGTGGCGACCAGAAATGCACGCAATACTCTGCATGCGGCCTAACCAAGATGGTATAAAGTATCTTGAAGCGTTAGCTTGAAGTGAATTGCTGGAGGGACATTTCTAATTACTAATCTGGACAGAGAACAAAGAACAATTTTTATTTCTAGATGCCCTCCTTTCAGTTCCAGCTGTGGGTGGCCTCCAATGAGTCAATATTGGAAAATATTAATGATCCAAACTCATTGTTTTTAAACATAACATGTCCCTATTTTGAAATTGTAGCTATATCTCATTGAAAAGTTGCTGTCACCAGAAGCCCCCAGTAAATTGTGCCACCTAGGCCGGGTGAGGCGGCCGATCTCGACCTCATTGGGACGCCCGCGGCCGATTGGCGGGTCGAATTTGTCCCCTGCGGCCAGGGCTCTGGAACTCCGGCCCGGCCGGAGCCGGCAGATCCGTTCCCATAGCCGACTTCCGAGGCCGACTTTGCGCGCCCGTATATCGGCCCCTCGGCTGCCCAGGCGGATCGTTCCAGCACCGTTGGACTCCTCTCGGAGGCCGTGACCTGCGTTGGTCCGACATTATTTTTATTGTATGGCTGTATGGTGAACGCATTTCACTGTGCCAACTGGCACATTTGACAAATAAATGTATCTTGTATCTTGTAAAACAGATAATCCGGAAAGGTGAGGGAAGGAACTGCAGATGCTGGTTTACACCAAACATAGACACAAAATGCTGGAGTAACTCAGCGGGACAGGCAGCATCTCTGGAGAGACGGAATGGGTGACGTTTCGGGTCTCGACCCGAAACGTCACCCATTCCGTCTCTCCAGAGATGCTGCCTGTCCCGCTGAGTTACTCCAGCATTTTGTGTCTAATCCAGAAAGCCTCTGGAACCAAAGGTGCTGGAAAATCAGCGGCGGACCTGTATAAAGTAAATGTCAGGGGGTGCAGAGAAACAGGGGAGTTTTTTTTCTTAAAGTCAATACATTGTTGTTTGCAATGCATTGCCTTAAAGGACGGTGGTGAGGGCGTCAAAATTAATTTAAAACGGAACTGGATAGCGATGAAAAAATAAGCATCGGAGGAAGGGAGTAGGAGTGTGTGGTAAACCGATACAAAGAGGCAGCAAAGTGCTGCGTGATTATTGTTATATAATTCCCTGCAGCTGTAGCCCTGTGCCTTGTGAATTTAAATCCTTCAGACCGCCCACTTCTCCCATCCCCAGCAGCACTTTGTGGAGGAGTGCGTTCGTTCGCAGTGTGCAGTAGGACTGATAATGACTTAAAAGTAAATCAGATCTTTCTGCTCCACCGCCTGCCATCCACGACAACAATTGTTATCTCCTGTCCAAATTAAATCTCCAATTGATGTTGAGAGCAGGCTGTGAAAGCATAATTACTTCAGCAGTGCAGAATCCCTGTACAGATCTTGATGAATCTGCAGAGATCTGTTCATCGTTATCCCCAAGGCTGATGCTTTCCGGCATGTTGTGGGAACAGTTGTCAAATGTGTGTTTACTTTTCTTTAAAGACACAGCACGTAAACAGGCCCTTCGGCCCACCAAGTCCGCTCCGACCGGCAATCGGGGTAAGGGTTTGGACACGCTGGAGGCAGGAAACATCTTCCCGATGTTGGGGGAATCCGGAACCACACAATTTAAGAAAAGGGAGTAAGCCATTTACAATGGAGACGCGAAAACATTTTTTCTCACAGAGAGTGGTGAGTCTGTGAAATTCTCTGCCTCAGAGGGCGGTGGAGGCAGGTTCTCTGGATGCTTTCAAGAGAGAGCTTAAAAATAGCGGAGTCAGGGGATATGGGGAGGAAGGCAGGAACGGGGTACTGATTGTGGATGATCAGCCATGATCACATTGAATGGCGGTGCTGGATCGAAGGGCCGAATGGCCTACTCCTGCACCTATTGTTTATTGTCCATTGTCTATTGTCACCACACATTAACGCTACCATCTCCCGACGTAGGTGCTGCTGTTTGTCACCAGGTGACGTTGGTTGTCGCCGGGTGCTGACCGGTGAATTCCATTAGCGACTCTCTACGTCAACCTACATCAACCGGCGACAGGTACCGGCGACTGAATTGTCTTCAGTTGTCGCCGACAGAGTCGTTGCTTGTCGTAGCTTGACCTGGAAGGACCTAGGTTGACTTTGGTTGTGGTAGGTTGTCACCTGTGTGGACGTAGATTGTCGTACGTGTGGTCATAGGTGGACGTCCTAATGGGTCGCTGGTTGGCGGTAGCTTGCCGTAGCTTGATGCCGCATAGTCAGGCAGCATCTCTAGTGAAAAGAAATAGGTGACTTTTCGGGTTGAGTACCTTCTGTCTGAAACATCACCCACTCCTTTTCTCCAGAGATGCTGCCTGAGCCGCTGAGTTACTCCAGCATTTTGTGTCTATCTTCAGTGTAAACCAGCATCTGCAGTTCCTGCCTCCACATATAAACCTGCCAGGCTTTGTCCCTTCCAACTTTCTCCCCTCTACTACAATCTGTCTGGAGAAGGGTATCGACCCGAAACGCCACCTGTCCATGTTCTCCCGAGTTGCTGCCTGACCCGCTGTGTTACTCCAGCACTTTGTGGCCTTTTGTGTGAACCAGCGTCTGCAGTTCCTCGTTTCTGCAGACAATTCTGAAATGATTCTGTTGGATGGGCAGGAGTGAAGAAGCATTATGTGGTGCATTGCTTCTTCAATGCAGTGCCAATGCAGTGCATGCCAATGTCATATCCGAGCCTGGATCCGAATGTAATAAACACCCTTCAAGGACACTGAACATGAATGTTTTGTTTTATTCGTCCTCCATTCCTTTCCAACCCGGCAACATGTGTCTAAAGTCCCACATCTAACACACTCATAGTCATCTTCAGCTTTGGAATGACCCTTGCCATCCGAGGACGTACACACTATTGAAGATAAATGGGGATACTGTGGATAGGGTCTTCTTCTTCTTGCGTATGGTGTGCACAGCCTAAAGTTGTAGGACAACTTGTTCTATTTGATCTTCTTTGATTGTGCACGCCACGTTGATTGCATTCGTCGAAACAGTGCGGAGCACATGATGGTTGCAATCTTCCACCCCGTGGATAGGTTGAGCTGCTTTAAATACCTGGGAGTCCACAATTCAGAGGATCTGATATGGACATCACACGCTGCAGCACTGGTGAGTAAGGCAAGGCAGCGCCTTTACCACCTCAGGCAATTGAGGAAATTCAGAGTGTCTTCTACTCAGCGGCTGTGGAAAGCATCTTGTCCGGAAACAACACGATTTGGTTTGGGAACTGCTCTGCCCAGGACAAGGAGGCTCTGCACTATGGCCAAACGCACTATGGGAACTACACTCGCCCCTCTGCAGGACCTTTACATCAGAAGGTGCAAGTCCAGAGCCAGCAACATTATGGGAGACCCCTTCCACCCCAACAACGGACTGTTCCAGCTGCTACGGTCAGGCAAACGCCTCCATTGCCATGCTGTGAAAACGGAGAGGATGAGAAGGCGTTTCTTCCAAGAGGTCATTAGGACTCCGATCTCACCATGAACTAAAGGGCCTGTCCCACCAGCATGTGACCTAACGTGGTCACTTGAGCCGTACGGCCTCGCGGGGCCGGTCCCACTTCGATTGCCAGCGCAATATGGGGTTGTGCAGGGGCTGGTGCGGACATTGCACGGGGCTCCGAAAAACTGACACTGTCCAAAAATCCCGAGCGGCAACGGCCTATCGGCCCGCAGCCGCATTGTGGCCGTACGCAGCGCCTCGACGGGCGTACGCAGCATCTTGACGTCGTACGCCTAGCACGTGGCATTGCGCGATGACATCACCGCCCGGTGTGCTGTTACACGATGACGTCACCGCCCGACGCCGTGCGACGTCCAAATTCAGTCGGCCCACCTCCTGCCCAGCTGATTGGTGAGTATGATGTCGGGACCAGCCCCGCACAACTCCAGACGGCTCCGCGGTTGGAAGTGGGACCGGCCCCGCGAGGCCGTACACCTCAAGCCACCACGTTTGGTCGTGCTAGCCGCCTGCAGTCGCACGCTGGTGGGACAGGCCGTTAACTTTACTGTACCAATCTACTGTTGTGTGGTGTCTTATTAAAATTGATGTTTTTGTCTTTTTTTCCTCCCACAAATATGTAATATGTGAATATGTTCCATTCTGTTTTGTAGTTTTTTGCACAAAGTCCGCGAGCATTGCCACTTTTCATTTCACTGCACACCTCGTATGTGTATGTGACGAATAAACCTGACTTGACTTGACTTGACTTGTCCATGTCAAGGGTGAAACTGCCAGTAGATGTTAACATGGCTTCCTCCATCCAATGTCATGGTCTGAAACAGGTTTCTACAGCTTCAGGTAATTCCCAGTGTTTCCCCGAATGTTAGTGCGTCACCTTTCCCCAACAACTTGCGTCTTAAGCCATTTGATTTGCAACTTTGTGCGACCTGATCCCATATTTGATTCGCCAACTCAGCTCCATAATTGCAGCCCTCAGAAACGTGATGAAATCTTGTTACAAACTGAGCAATGCATTCCCCCTCTGTCTGTCGACTGGCGGGATACAATACCGGTGAAATGTAGCATTTGTTTGCAGCACTGAATGCGTCTTCAAAGCCATCGTAGTTTCTGCCTTTCCTCCCGTCTCTGGTTGTGTTTTGAAAGTCTCCCGAACTGGAGCTCCAGCACTGGTTCTTGGCCTGAACGATACTTCAGAGCTGCGCCAAGCTGACAGATCCTTCAGTGCTTGGACTGACAATCGCCTTGGAGATCAGCACAGTACTCTGCAAGCAGCACCTCGCTGGGGAATAAGGAGCAGGCAGTGCTTCCCTTCTCCATGGCAACGGGGGTCAGGTGCCTGAGGGGAGTGGCAACACTAACACTGCTCCCCCATAGGGGATCAGGAGTTTAAACGCGGGGAAACCAAGTTACCCACGCTCTCACTGCACCCCTGCCACCGGGAGGAAGGTACAGGAAACTGAAAACTGTAACGTCCAGGTTCAGAAGCAGCTTCTTCCCCACAGCCATCAGGCCACTAAGCTCCAAACTACATTGACTCTATTAAACACCACAGCCTCCAAATCTGCTGTAAATTACAGACTTGAGTCCATTGCAATTGCCTTTGCACTATTATCGGGTGAGGTGGCCGATATCTACCTCATCGAGACTTCCGCGGCCAATCAATAGGTTGAATGATTTTCCCCCCTGCAGTCGGCAGATCCGTTCCCATAGCAAGGTCTGAATGACAATAAAGGCTACTTTGACTTTGACTAGTCACGTTGTTATTGTGGTGTTTCCAATGTACTATGTGGCACTGAGCGAGGTACAGTGAACAGCTTTTATTTGCGTGCCACCCATTCCTTCTCTCCAGAGATGCTGCCTGTCCCGCAGAGTTACTCCAGCTTTTTGTGTCTATCTTCGGTTTAAACCAGCATCTGCAGTTCCCCCTTACACATGTAACATAATGCTTCATGTTTGATAAAGTGCCACATAAACAGATTTATAAATAACATTGAAGGAGAGTTGGATGTAAAATAGACTAAAATAATTAAGGAGACACAAGGAAATACAGATGCTGGTTTATCGAATTATGGCCTCGAGTCAGAATGGGGAACGTGGGGAATTTAAATATTGCTGAATAATTAAAACTGGAGCCGGAATTAATCCCATACTCCAATTTCTGCCAACAAGCTGCAGCTTGCCCAAGTGCAGGGGTGGCAGAGTATCGCAGCTGGTAAAGCTGCTGCCTCTCTGTGCCAGAGTCCCGGCTTAGATCCAGACCTCTGCTGCTACCTATATTCTATCAGACTCACTGCAGCTTCTCCTAATCCGGCAAAAAACCCAGCACCATGCCTCGTGACAGAGTGTCCCACCACTGTTCAACCAAATAATAACAATACATTGTTTGCCTCACAGCGCCAGAGGCCCCGGTTCGGTCCTGACCTCGGGTGCTGTCTGTGTGGAGTTTCTATGTTCTCCCTGTGACCCCGTGAGTTTGCTCCAAGTGCTCCGGTTTCCTCCCAAATCCCTATGACGTGTTGGTTTAGTTTAGTTTAGTTTATTATTGTCACGTGCATCGATGGTACAGTGAGCAACTATTAATTGCATGCTATCCAGTTAAAGAAAAGACTGTACATGATTACAATCAAGCCACCCACAGCACACGGATAAAGGAGAAAGGGCACAACGTTTAGTGCAAGACAACAATCTAATAAAGTCTGATTAAAGATAGTTCAAAGGTCTCCAATGAGGTTCATGGGAGGTCCGGAATGCACTATAGACTTTAGACTTTACATTAGAGAAACAGCGTCGAAACAGGCCCTTCTGCCCACCGAGTCCGCGCCGACCAGCGATCACCCCGTACACAAGCACTATCATACACACCAGGGACAATTTACAATTTCCAGAAGCCAATTAACCCACAAGCCGGCATTTCCTTGGAGTGTGGGAGGAAACCTGGAGCATCCGATCAAAACACACAAGGTCACGGGGGGAACGTGAAAACTCCGTACAGACAGCACCCATAGCCAGGATTGAACCTGGGTCTCTGACTCTGTGAGGCAGCAGCTCTATCACTGCACCACCATGCCACCCACTCCAGTTGATGTTATTGGTTAAATGGCCTCTTGTAAATTGCCTTCGAATGTGTAAGTGAATGCAACAGTGCGATAACAGTGTAGATCGGTCATGGGCCGAAAAGCCACTTTTCATGCAGTATCTTTAGCTAAACTAAACTATATATATATGACAGGACCGTTGGCCCTACTTGCTCACACTGACCAACATGTTCCATCTACACTAGTCCCACCTGCCTGCGTTTGGCCCATATCCCTCTAAACCTGTCCTATCCATTTACAATGAAGATTTACAAATCGGAGATGGACAAGGCGAGAAGGAGCCATCTTGGGGAATGGCTGCTAACCAGCAGCTGTCCGTTCAATTCACTTGTTTTATTAGTTTTTAGTGAATTTTGTCCTATGTTTGTTGGGGAATTTGACTTTTTTATGTGGGGGGGAAGGGGGAAACTATTTTCTAGGTCCCTACCTGGTCGGTGAGGCAGATTTTTCCCCGGGCTGCACCGTCGACCCGTCCTTGCGGCCTACCAGCGGGAGTGGAGCGGCGTTTTCCTGGCGGGGACCGCCCAGCACCTTCAGCTTCGGTGGTGGCACAGCGCTGGAGCCCTATCGCGGAGCGGAGCGGGCGATGCCTTGCCTGGGTCGCCGCGCTGGAGCTCCGGTATGCTGAGACCGCCGTGATCAACACCGTCGAGCTGCGGGACTGTGGAGCGGCCAGCCGCGGGCGGCGGCGCTGACTTTAACATCGGGAGCCTCGGATCACCAACCGACGTGGCCCAGTCGGTTTCGGAATGCCACGGACTCCGGTAGGGAATCGGCCGTCCCAGCCGCTGTGAGGGCTCTCCCGACGCCGGAGCAACACCACCCGGCGAGAACGGCCAGGAACATCGGGCCTCCGTAGAGGCAACTGTGGAGGCATCAATAGGCCTAACTATGAGAGAACTGGGGATGGGGACTGGACTGTGCCTTCCCCCACAGTGGTATCCATTGTGGGGGGATGTTTTTTTGTGTGTAAATTATTATTTTATTCTGTGTCCAAGATGGCTGCCGGAAGGGAGAGTGGACGCTGGCGCGCTTTAGCTGCCGCTGCTCTCTCTTCATATTGTGTTTTTGATTTTTGTCTTTGGATTGAATTCTGTCTTTAATTTGTGTACTGGTGATGTCTTTACTATTTATTTCATTCCACTTACATGTTTTTACTCTATTTGCTAAATTTGTCCTTGAGACTCTTGAAAGGCGCCCATAAATAAAATGTATTATTATTATTATTATTATAATGCCCTCCACAATGTTTGGGACAAAAATACAAAGACCCGAACATTAACTTATATCAGAGTGATGACAAGAGCAAAGTATGGAAGAGAGAAGGAACTGCCCAAGATCCAAAGCATACAACCTCATCTGTGAAACACGGTGGTGGGGGTGTTATGGCCTGGGCATGTTTGGCTGCTGAAGGTACTGGCTCACTTATCTTCATTGATGATGCAACTGCTGATGGTAGTAGCATAATGAATTCTGAAAGGCATAGACACATCCTATCTGCTCAAGCTCAAACAAATGCCTCAAATCTCATTGACCGGCAGTTCATTCTACAACAAGACAGTGATCCCAAACATACTGCTAAAGCAACAAAGGGGATTTTCAAAGCTAAAAAAATGGTCATATCTTGAGTGGAAAGGTCGCACGATCTAAACCCAATTGAGCATTTATTTTCTATGCTGAAGAGAAAACTGAAGGGGACTAGCCCTCAAAACAAGCATAAGCTAAAAAGGCTGCAATACAGACCTGGCAGAGCATCACCAGAGAAGACACCCAGCAACTGGTGATGTCCATGAATTGCAGACTTGCAAAGGATATGCAACAAAATACTGAACATGACTACTTTCATTTACATGACATTGCTGTGTCCCAAACATTATGGTGCTCTGAAATGGGGGGACTATGTATAAACATTACTGTAATTTCTACATGGTGAAACCAAAATGTATTAAAATGGCCTTTAATAAAATCTAACAATGTGCACTTTAACCACATGTGATTTTTTTTTCTATTACAAATCTCAAAATTGTGGAGTACAGAGGCAAATAAATAAATGATGGATCTTTGACCCAAACATTATGGAGGGCACTGTACCTGTCCAATTGTTTCATAAACTTTGTCATAGTACCAGTCTCAACCACCTCCTTCGGCAACTCATTCCATACACCCACCACCCTTTGTGTGAAAAAAGTTACCTCTCAGGTTCCTATTAAATCTTTTCGCCCCCTCACCTTAAACCTATGTCCTCTGGTTCTCGATTCACCCATTTCTGGGCAAGAGACTCTCTGTGTCCACCCGATCGATTCCTCTGACGATTTTGTATACCTTTACAAGATCAACCCCCTCATCTTCCTGTGCTCCAAGGAATAGAGTCCCAGCCTGCTCAACCCTCTCCCTGTAGCTCACACCCTCTAGTCCGGGCAATCTCCTCACAAGCAATAGCTCAATCTTGTATGTGGATTGAACATTGCAAGACCTTGGTGGTGCCATGCGGCTATCATTTGTCTAGACTGTCCCAATCTTCCAGGTGAAAGACAGCGGGGAGACAGAGGGAACAAAGGCAGTTAAGCACAAGATTGGAAATATTACCCTGGGGAGACTTCATTCATGACATCTCCGCTGCCTTCTATTCTTCCCTTCTCAAAGTCATTTGTAAAATGAACAGTTTCTATGTGTGGAGTGGGACTGACCGTCGCTATTTCCAAGGCAAGGATGAACAAATCTAAAGGTTACAGCAATATCGCTGGGTTATTACTTGCCAATTTTGAGACATTGAGTCTTTTAAAGAGGTGTTTCGTACAATGCAAGACAGACGAGAGAGGCAAATGAACAGAGAGCTCGCATTAGTACATACAGCTCTGATGTTATGATCAATGTGGAGACAAGGTTGAGGGAGGGGACAGGACAGGCAGCTTAACGTCCCAAGATCTCGAATGGTTGGGCAGGTTGGCTGAGGCATGGTTGATGGAGGTTGATCGAGCTTCCCTCCTGCCTTCAGATTGAAGAGAGTCTGAAGAAGGGACTCAACCCAAAACGTCACCTTTTCCTTTTCTCCAAAGATGCTGCCTGGGCCCTCTGAGTTACTTCACATTTTTGTGTCTATTTTTGGTACAACCCAGCATCCTACACTTTTAATCCGAGCTGCACGAGAGGCAAAATTGTGGGAAATGATCTTAGTACTAAGGGTGGCACGGTGGAGCAGGGGTAGAGTTGCTTCCTTACAGCGCCAGAGACCCGGGTTTAATCCTGAGTACGGGTGCTGTCTGTACGGAATTTATACGTTCTCCCCATAACGAGTGGGTTTTCCCCGGGTGCTCCAGTTCCCTCCCACACTCCAAAGACGTTCAGGTTTGTAGGGTAATTGTCTTCTGCAAAATTGTAAATTGGCCCTAGTGTGTGTAGGACAGTGTTAGTGTGCGGGGATCGCTTCTCGGGACCCAGGTTCGATCCTGACTACGGGTGCTTTCTGTACAGAGTTTGCACATTTTCTTCGGGCGCTCCGGTTTCTTCCCACACATGAAATATGTACAGGTTTGTCGGGTCATTGGCTTGGTAAAAACTGTAAAAATTATCCCTAATGTGTGTAGGAGAGGGTTATTATCTGGTTTGTAAGTTAATTGGCTTAGTAAAAATGTCCTAAGAATGTGTAGGATGGTGTTTGTGTGCGGGGATCGCTGGTCAGTACAGGTTCGGCAAGCTAAAGGGCCTGTTTCCAATAGTCAATAGTCAATAGTCAATAGTCAATAGTCTATTTAATTGTCATTTGGACCCCTTGAGGTCCAAATGAAATGCCGTTTCTGCAGCCATACATTACACACAAATAGACCCGAGACACAACATAATTTACATTTTACATAAACATCCATCACATAGCTGTGATGGAAGGCCAAAAAAACTTATCTCTCCACTGCACTCTCCCCCCCCCCGATGTCAGAGTCAAGGTCAAAGCCCCCGGCTGGCGGTGGCGATTGTCCCGCGGCCATTAAAGCCACGCCGGGTGGTGCAAGGTCGCACACCGGGTCTTGGTGTTAGAGCCCCCGGCGTGCGCTCGCAGAGTCCCGCGGCCATTCCAAGCCGCGCGGGGCAGTGATGTAGGCCCCGCTCCAGGAGCTCTTCGACCCCGCAACTCGGGCGGGAGAAGTCGCCGTTGCAGGAGCCGTGACAAGCGGTCTCCCTCCAGGGATCCACGCTGTATCTCTAAACTAAAAGTGAAA
The DNA here is from genome assembly GCF_028641065.1 of Leucoraja erinaceus. Lineage (NCBI taxonomy): Eukaryota > Metazoa > Chordata > Chondrichthyes > Rajiformes > Rajidae > Leucoraja > Leucoraja erinaceus. Next base: position 4,615,954 of record NC_073404.1, on the reverse strand, counting down.
AAACTACTCTCAAAACATCGCCTATCCATGTTCTCCAGAGATACACACAGAGTGCTGGAGTAAATCAGTCCAGTTTGCCAATTATATCAAAAACAAAGCCCACACCCTGGGTCAATTTAGGTGGTTGGGTTAAGAAACAGAGAAAGGAATTTAATGTATTCTTTTGCAGAGGGCGGTTTCTATGACCTTAAGAGGTGATGGATGCAAATTCAATACTTTAATTATTCATTTGCAGGATGTGGGCAACGTTGGCAAGGCCAGCGTTTAGTCTCCATCCCTAATTGCCTCTTCTTAATTGCGCTTGAGTAGACAATGATGAACTGTCTTTTTGAATTGCTCCAGTCATTCTGCTGAAGGGGCAAGGGTCAAGAGTGTTCTATTGTCATACGTCCCAGATAGAAGAATGAAATTGTTACTTGCTGCAGCACAACAGAATATGTAAACATTACGCGACTCGAGGGGGGAACCATAGCCACTTTCAAAAGGACACGACGAGGTAACAAATGAGGGACTTGTGATGCCACCATTCTCACCAAGGTCCCACACCACCCCGGCCACGCTCTCACTTCACTCCTGCATTGCGAAGAAGTTCCAGGAGCCTGAAAACCGTGACGGCCAGGTTCAGGAACAGCTTCTTCAGAACACGACAAACACCAACTAAACTACGAACTGTCTTGGCTGCACGAGGAACTTTTGTTCTTAACTAACATTGTTCTTTTTACCGAAGGTAGACACAAAATACTGGAGTAACTCAGAGGGTCAGGCAGCATCTCTGGAGAATATGGAGAGGCGAAGTTTCGGGTCGAGACCCGTCTTCAGGTTTAAAAAAATGTATTCAACTTTTTTTCCTTTATTTATTATTTTTTCCCTTGAGTACAGTGTTTGCAGGCCTGTTCAGCTGCAGCAAGTTGGGGTGGCACGGTGGAGCAGCTGTAGAGTTGCTGCAGTACAGCACCAGAGACACAGGTTCGAGATTGACCACGGGTGCTGGCTGTATGGAGTTTGTACGTTCTCCCCGTGTGGGTTTTCTCCGGGTGCTCCAGTTTCCTCCCACACTCCAAAGACCAGGCACGTGCCATCAGGGTAGGTAAAGTAGGCAGTGCCTACCCTGAATAAAATTATAAATCGGTAATTATTAAATATAAATAGTAACGGCACGGGAGAATTATGCTTACCTAAGAGATCGATGACCCTGGCCCACTTTCCCCGAGTTACTCACGAACGCTCCCGTGTTTTCCTTTCGATTCGAACTCAGAGAATTACGTAATAGCCGTTCGTAGGTACTCAGGGCTATTTTTTTTACTCGTGGACATTTTTCAACATGTTGAAAAAACGTCCCGACTTACCTGATGCGGCTGGCATTACGAGCCGCTACGAAACATCTACGGACTCCTACGAGCTCGCTGCCGACATTACCCGACATTCCCCGAGTTCGAATCAAGGGGAAAACTCTGGAGAGTTCGTGAGTAACTCGGGAAAGTGGGACAGGACCTAATTCTCCCGTGCCTTTCATCCGCAGCGCATTTAACACGCGGAAGTGTGTGCTACTCACGTGCCATCGACGCTGCTTCAAGCCATCAGTGGCAACGGTCTATAAAGGCAGCTGAAATTCTGCCTTTACACCGTGGACTGCGTGCATGTGCTGCGCAGCGCAAGTTTCTTTTAAAAGCTGACTGGCAGCTCACCGGGAAGAGAACAATCTGCGCATGCGCGGTTTTCAAGATTTTTAAAAGCCGACTGCCCAAAGATACTGACTGCCTACCCTGACTAATAACTCACGGCATGTGCCTGCGAAAGACATACAGGTTTGTAGCTTAATTGACTATGGTAAAGTTGTAAATTGTCCTCAGTGTGTGGGATAGTGCTATTATTGGCATATCCTTATTTATAAGACTATCCTTGGTGTTCTTCCTTCATACCTGCAGAAGTATGTAATTCGAAAAAGCACAGGAACTTATCAGCTCCGCTCTGAGGACTTGTTCTTACTAACTGTGCCTAAAGTCCGTACTGAACTGGGGAAAAGGGCATTTAGTTATGCTGCTCCCTTCACATGGAACCAGTTGCAGAGTGAACTGAAACTTCAGGAGCTGGTTTCTATAAACAGATTTAAATCCCTTCTTAATGATGTTGAAGCGGGCTCTTCTGTCTGTACATGCTTTGTTTGATGATGTTCTGACTGTGACTCTATTTATATGTTCTCTGTTGTTTTAAAATTATTGTCTGTAACTGTGGAACTGTGCTGCTGTCTGTCTTGGCCAGGACTCTCTTGTAAAAGAGATTTTTAATCTCAATGAGACTTCTCCTGGTTAAATAAAGGTTAAATAAATAAATAAATAAAAATATATGAGGATCGCTGGTCGGTGCGGACTTGGTGGGCTGAAGGGCCTGTTTCCGCGCTGTATCTCGAAACTAAAGTATTTCAATATTCCGTTCCAGTACATATAATTAATTAAACACACTTGACTCTAGATTCTTGACCACCTTTCCTTAGTATTTGTAGGAAGGAACTTCAGATGCTGGTTTACACAGTAGACACAAAATGCTGGAGTAACAAGCAGCATCCCTGGAGAGAAGGGTCTCGAACCGAAACTTCACCCATTCCTCCTCTCCAGAGATGCTGCCTGACCTGCTAGGTTGCTCTAGAATTTTGTGTCTATTTTCCTGAGTTAGGCAGGAGGACTGGATGGAAACTGAACAAATGTACTAATAAAATAAAGGTACGGGCTTCTGGGAATAGACCAAGAATGGGAGAACCCTCTGTATGACTAACGCAAAGCCAACATGATTTTTATTGTTGTTTTTTAATTTCGAAATAGACTTTATTCCGGTAATAAGTATATACAATACATGAACCGTGCAAAAAATTCATCCGACATTTTCGGAGGCTACACAAAATATTTCAATAGTGTTTTCAAGTGAGAGCTAGATAGGGCTCTTAAGGATAGCGGAGTCAGAGGATATGGGGAGATGGCAGGAACGGGGTACTGATTGGGGATGATCAGCCATGATCACATTGAATGGCGGTGCTGGCTCGAAGGGCCGAATGGCCTACTCATGCACCTATTTTCTATGTGTCTATGTTTTCCATGTTTCTATGTAAGTTCACAAGCAGGGACTGCGAGAACACTCTGTTACTCCTTCCAGCATGTTATTTCACTTTCCGCAAGTCATGAAAGGCTCATTTGAGCAATGGTGGGGAAGACAGAACGATCACACAGGGTTTCTCCATTTGCAACTTGCAGGATGACACCTGAAATAAATTGACCCCAAAAACGCATGCATCCATTTACAAAAACGGGAATATTGTTCAGCTTTCCGGAGCCATCAATCTGACCAACACCCGTCCTGACAGGCCTAATGTTATTAATAGCCTCTGACTGTAGTTTGGGACATTTTAAATGACGATTTCATCTCTGATCTGCCATTTTGATGTATTATTTACTCTAAAGACATGAGGAAATTATTCTTCCTTCAAAGACTTCTCCTGTGTGAATGATTCCCCAAGAGACACTAAGTTCCGTTTAATTGAAGGTTGGTTACTTCAATATACAAGTCGTTTCCGTCTTCAACCTTACAAGCATTTCTTTCGGAAAGCTGGTTTTGATCCTTGCCACAGCATGATGTAGGACATCTTGCTACATGGACGGCATGGTAGAGTTGCTGCCTCACAGCACCAGGCGTACCAGGTTCGATTCCAACTACAGGTGCTGTCTGTGCGGAGTTTGTACGTTCTCCCCGTGACCGCGTGGGTTTCCTCTGAGGTCTTTTGTTTCCTCCCACACTCCAAAGATGCGCAGGTTTGCAGGTTAATTGGCCTGGTACTAATGTGAATTATCCCTAGTGGTTGTAGGATAGTGTTAGTGTGCGGGGATCGCTGGTCGGATCGGAGTTCTTGTTAGTTAGTTTATTGTCACTTGTAGCGAGGTACAGTGAAAAGCTTTTGTTGCGTGCCAACCAGTCAGCGCAAAGACTATACATGATTACAATCGATCCATTTACAGTGCTCGGTGGGCCGAAGGGCCTGTTTCCACGCTGTGTCTCGGAACTAAACTAAACTAAATACAGTTGTCGAAGCTTTCTCCTTTGTTATAGTGAACTAAACAGAGGCAACATCAGGGGTAACAGCTCCACAGAGATTCTTACTGTCAGCCACCTTCCCAGCTTGTTGCCTTTGTCTGCATCCGTGTGAAGATCAATGGAAGGAGATGAATGTCAAATATTAAAATGCACAGCAGACACGTTCCCTGTCGGCCCGGCTCATTCTCATGCACTCGAGGTGTGAGGTCCGGGAACAAGCTGCACTGAAGATTAATTGAGGTTAAATGAATGCACAGGAAAGATTATTGATTCTGAGAGTCCTCGAAACAACGCACACTCAGATATCACCTCAATGGCTACTTCACTTCGTTGAATAATTTAGTTTAGTTTAGAGATTCAGCTCGGAAACAGGCCCTTCAGCCCACCGTCCGTGCTGACCAACAACCCGCACACATTAACACTATCCTACACACACTAGGGACAATTTAGAATGACACCAAGCCAATTAGCCTACAAACATGTACGTCTTTGGAGTGTGGGAGGACACTGAAGATCTCGGGAGAAAACCCAGGCAGGTCAGGAGGAGAAGGTACAAACTCCGTACAGACAGCACCAGTGGTCGGGATCGACCGACCACGGGTGAACAAAGGAGGACTGGCTTAACTTTGTTGCCTTCCACCACAGTGAAGAATGCTGTGGTGCATGTTTGTGTTAAATTTTATTGTGTATTGTGTGTTCTTTTTCAGTGTACTGCTGTTGGCAAATTCATTTCACTGCACCTTCGGGTGGATGTGACGAATAAACTTGAATTTGAGTAGATGGGCCAAATGGCCTAATTCTACTCCTAATATCTTCTGAACTTTTGAACTTATGATCCCCGTACTGTAATGACTGCAGTATTGTACACACACCAGTACTGTAATGACCCCAGTCCTATAATTATCCGTCCTCTAATGACCCCAGTCCTGTAATGACCCCAGTACTGTAATGACCCCAGTACTGTAATGACTCCAGTCCTGTAATGACCCCAGTACTGTAATGACCCCAGTACTGTAATGACCCCAGTACTGTAATGACCCCAGTACTGTAATGACCCCAGTACTGTAATGACTCCAGTCCTGTAATGACCCCAGTACTGTAATGACCCCAGTACTGTAATGACTCCAGTCCTGTAATGACCCCAGTACTGTAATGACCCCAGTACTATAATGACCCCAGTACTGTAATGACCCCAGTACTATAATGACCCCAGTACTGTAATGACCCCAGTACTGTAATGACCCCAGTACTGTAATGACCCCAGTACTGTAATGACCCCAGTACTATAATGACCCCAGTACTGTAATGACCCCAGTACTGTAATGACTCCAGTCCTCTAATGACCCCAGTACTGTAATGACCCCAGTCCTGTAATGACCCCAGTACTGTAATGACCCCAGTACTATAATGACCCCAGTACTGTAATGACCCCAGTACTGTAATGACTCCAGTCCTCTAATGACCCCAGTCCTGTAATGACCCCAGTCCTGTAATGACCCCAGTACTGTAATGACTCCAGTACTGTAATGACCCCAGTACTGTAATGACTCCAGTACTGTAATGACCCCAGTACTGTAATGACCCCAGTACTGTAATGACCCCAGTACTGTAATGACCCCAGTCCTCTAATGACCCCAGTACTGTAATGACCCCAGTCCTGTAATGACCCCAGTCCTGTAATGACCCCAGTACTGTAATGACCCCAGTACTGTAATGACCCCAGTACTGTAATGACCCCAGTACTGTAATGACCCCAGTACTGTAATGACCCCAGTACTGTAATGACCCCAGTCCTCTGATGACCCCAGTACTATAATGACCCCAGTACTGTACTGAGCCACCCTGGGGAGCTGTGATTGGGGGATCATGCTGACAGACTACACTGAAGGCCACACTGTAACACACAGCAGAGCCTGGGAGCAGTTTCTGGGCAGCGGTAGATCTGCCGCACACTGTCATTCAATGTTTTAGACAATTCTCGTTCTGTGCACAGTGTGGCACCAGATGGTGTGGAGGATGAGTTTATGGCACAGTGCTACAACATGAGATAGGAATTCATCACGGCAGATTAATCAAATGTCACTTGACGGCATCGTCAAGATACCCGAATACTCAAATGGTGACCGCATCTCTTTCCACGTTCATACGTTCTAGGAGAAGAATTAGACCATTCGGCCCATCAAGTCTAGTCCACCATTCAATCTTGCCTGATCTATCTCTCCCTCTTTACCCCATTCTCCTGCATTCTCCCCATAACCCCTGATACCCATACTATAGACAGTAGGTGCAGGAGTAGGCCATTCGGCCCTTCAAGCTAGCACCACCATTCACTGTGATCATGGCTGATCATTCACAATCAGTACCCCGTTCCTGCCTTCTCCCCATATCCCTTGACTCCGCTATCTTTAAGAGCTCTATCCAACTCTCTCTTGAAAGCATCCAGAGAATTGGCCTCCACCGCCCTCTGAGGCAGAGAATTCCACAGATTCACAACTCTCTGGGTGAAAACATTTTTCCTCATCTCCGTTCTAAATGGCCTACCCCTTGTTCTTAAAACTGTGGCCACTGGTTCTGGACTCCCCCCAGCATTGGGAACATGTTTCCTGCCCCAAGCGTGTCCAATCCCTTAATAATCTTATATGTTTCAATAAGATTTCCTCTCATCCTTCTAAATTCCAGTGTATACTCATCAAGAATCTGTCAATTGCCACCTTAAAAATATCCACTGACTTGGCCTCTACACCCGTCTGTGGCAATGAATTCCACAGATTCACCACCCTCTGACTGAAGAAATTCCTCATCTCCTTCCTAAAGGTACGTCAATTTGGCTATGGCCTCTAGTCCTAGACTCTCCCACTAGTGGGAACATCCTCTCCACTCTATCCAGGCCTTTTACTATTCTGTAAGTTTCAATGAGGTCCCCTCTCATTCTTCTAAACTCCAGTGAGTACAGGCCCAGTGCCGTCAAACGCCCATGCTACATTAACCCAAACATCCCCGGGATCATTCTCACAAACCTCGTTTCTGGTCGTATTTTCAGATTAACTGAAAGATAATATTTTTTTTTCCCCCCATCACTCCTTTGAAGGCATGACCACGCCCACCCAACCACCCAGCTCTTTGGGGAGTGACGCTTCCGTTGACCAGTTTGTAGGCCCAACCCAAAATGCCTGTCTACATTCCATTTCCCTTCACAGATGCTGCCCGACCCGCTGAGTTCCTCCAGCACTTTGTTGTTTTTTTTGTCCCTCGTGATTCCAGCACCTGCAGTTTCTTGTGGCGCCACAATCCGGTTCCTTGCCTGGCTTCCCAACTTCCTGACGAGACTGAGGAAATTCGGCACGTCTCCTAGTGACTCCGACAAACCTCTACAGATGCATCACGGAAAGCATCATGTCGTGTTGCGTCACAGCTTGGTTTGGGAACAGCTCACAAGTTCACGTTCCAGTAGCAGAATTAGGCCATTCGGCCCATCCAGTCTACTCCGCCATTCCATCATGGCTGATTTAAGCCTCATAATCCCATTTTCCTGCCTTCTCCCCATAACCCTTGACACCCGTTCTAATCAAGAATTTGTCTCATCTCTGCCTTAAAAATATCCACTGACTTGGCCTCCACCGCCCTCTGTGACAATGAGTTCCACAGATTTACTACCTTCTATGACTAAAGTTCCTCCTCACCTCCTTTCTAAAAGAGCGCCCTTTAATTCTGAGGTTATGACCCCTGGTCCTAGAATATTTCTCATCCTTTCCACATCCACTCTATCTATGCCTTTCATTATTCGGTAAGTATCAATGAGGTTCCCCCCTCAACCTTCTAAATACCAGCGAGTACAGGCCCAGTGCCGTCAATCGCTCATCAGACGCTAACCCACTAATTCCTGGAATCATTCTTGTAAACCTCCTCTGGACCCTCTCCAGAGCCAGCACAACCTTCCTCAGATAAGGGGCTCAAATTTACTCACAGTACTCCAAACGCGACCTGACCAGCGTCTTATAGAGCCTCAACCGCAAGAAATTGCAGAGAGCTATAGATGTAGTCCAGTCCATCACACAGACCAGGTTATCCATCATTGACTCCATCTACACTTCAGGCCGCCTCAGAGTAACAGCCAACACAATCAAAGACTTGTCCCACCCCGGTCATTCCTTCTTCTCCCCAGAAGGTACAGAGACTTCAAAGCACGCACCACCAGACTCAGGAACAGCTTTTCCCCCTCTGTTATCAGGGTTCTGAACGGTCCTTCCATAAGCTAGGGTACTGTCCGATTCACCTCTACCCCATTGCAGACATTGGACTTTGTCTCTGGAACTGATGCGCTACAATGCTGAGAACTATATTCTGCACTCTGTATCTTCCCTTTTGCTCTACCTATTGTCTGTGAATTTGACGATTGTATTTCTGTTCAGTATTATCTGATCCGTTTGGATAGCGTGCAAAGCAAAGCTCGTCACTGTACCTCCGTACACATGACACTAATAAACCTAAACAGTGGGCTGAGATTACCAGCTGCCTGTGTAGGAGTAGGCAGGCAGTGGGGGAAATCCACAAGCCTCAGCTCATATGTTACCAACTAGCTGTGGCATGCACTGATCTACCCATGAAAGCCATCACCCACCCTGTGTGTATTGACTGGTACACGCCCAAGGCCTCCAGCAACTAATTGTAGACAACTGTGGACGCAGCCCAGACCATCACACAAACCAACATCCCTAACATTGACTCTATTGATCTACACTTCACGCAAGGCCACCAGCTTAATCAAGGACCAGTCTCACCCCGGTCACTCCCTCTTCTCCCCTCTCCCATCAGGCGAAAGGTATAGAAGTGTGAATACGCACACCTCCAGATTCAGGGACAGTTTCTTCACAGCTGTTATCAGGCAACTGAACCATCCTACCAACAACTAGAGAGCAGTCTTGACCTACTATCTACCATATTGGAGACCCTCGGACTATTTTTAATCGGATTTAACTGGATGCTATCTTGCACAAAATGTTATTGCCTTTATCATGTACCAGTACACTGTGGACGGCTCGATTGTAATCAAGTATCGTCTTTCCGCTGACTCGTTAGCACGCAACAAAAGCCTTTCACTGTATCTTGGTACACGTGACAATAAACTAACTAACTCAGACTTGGAGTGCTTAAGGCCACCGAGATTCAGAGGAAAGGGAGCAGGGAAGAATTTGAAGGTTCACTCATGATAATTTCATTGTACCTCGGTACATGTGACAAAAAATACCATTGAACCATTGATTGTGGGGAGAAAGAAAATATTCCCATGCCAACAATGGTTTGACAACCATGAAAACAATAAAGCGTAGGAAGAGAGATCACCTGGTGGCCAAACACTTCCCATTCCCACATTGACCTTTCTGTCCTGGGTCTCCTCCACTGTCAGTGAGGCCACAACACAAATTGGAGGAACAGCACCTCATATTTTGCTTGGGGTGCTTACAACCCAGCGGTATGAATATTGATTTCTCTTACTCTAAGTGTCCGTTGCATCCCCTCTCTCTCCATCCCTCCTCCACCCTAGTCATCGCACTAGTTTCACTGTCGTCCTGGTGAGTTTCATTGTCTGTAACCCGTTTTCACCCGGCCCACAGCTAACATCGGCCTGCTTCCTTTATCATCGTTACTATCTTGCATATAGAAACATTCATTTGTTCTATATCTCTCTACATCGCCGTCTATATCTCTCGTTTCCCTCTCCCCTGACTCTCAGTCTGAAGAAGGGTCTCGACTCGAAACGTCACCCATTCCTTTTCTCCAGAGATGCTGTCTGACCCGCTGAGTTACTCCAGCATTTTGTGTCTATGAAATAATACGGCAATATTTTCAATTGCCAATTATCCAATACCTCTTCATACCACAATATCACTTCATACTCTTAAAAATAGTGGAGTCAGGGGATATGGGGTGAAGGCAGGATCGGGGTACTGATTGGGGATGATCAGCCATGATCACAATGAATGGCGGTGTTGGCTCGAAGGGCCAAATGGCCTCCTCCTGCACCTATTGTCTATTATCTATTGTCTATTGTCACAACCAAATTTGATGAGCCAAATGGCCTAATTCTGCTCATAGAACTGTAGATAGACACAAAATGCTGGAGTAACTCAGCGGGACAGGTAGCATCTCTGGCCAGAAGGAATGGGTGACATTTCGGGTGTAGAAAATACTTTTTTACTTAAGTACGGACTGCTGCTGAATGCACAGCAGAGGTTAAGTTGTCATCAAAACTGTCAACATTGTAAATCAGCTCTGAACCTGTGCGAGTTTCCACTAAAAGAAGATTAATTTCTGAATTTCCCATTTAATAGCTTCACATAAAGGCTAGCGAGCAACAAACTGCCGAAGCAGATAGACTCATGTATTCAGGTGAGGCCGTGACAGTTTAACAGGAAATTAGGTGCAGAATGTAACAGCTAGTGGCTGGCGTTAAACGAGATCGATGGGGTCTGTGGGAGCCACAATATCAATGCTGGGAATGAGATGATCAGGTGCTACACGGTCATTGTTCACTCACTGTGTAAAAGATGGGTGAGAGGTTGAACGTCCGAATGCTCTTCACCAGTCTGAAACCACAAACCCGTCCCATTCATAAGTCTGTCAGTCCCAGGAGCAGACAAAAGGTGCAGGAAGGAACTGCAGACGCTGGTTTAAACCAAAGACAGACACAAAATGCTGGAGTAACTCAGCGGGACAGGCAGCATCTCTGGAGTGAAGGAATGGGTGACATTTCGCGTCGAGACCCTTCGGTCTGAAGAAGGGTCGAGACCCGAAACGTCACCCATTCCTTCTCTCCACAGATGCTGCCTGGCCCGCTGAGTTACTCCAGCATTTTGTGTCTGTCTTCAGTTCTAGGAGCAGAATTAGACCATTCGGCTCATCAAGTCAACTCCACCATTCAATCATGGTTGCTCAACCCCATTTTCCCGCCTTCTCCCCCATAAACCCTGACACCCGCACTAATCAAGAATCTGCCAATCTCAGATTCAGGGACAGTTTCTTAGAGTCATAGAGACATACAGTGTGGAAACAGGCCCTTCGGCCCAACTTGCCCACAACGACCAACATGCCCCATCTACACTAGTCACTGAGTTTGGCCCCTATCCCTCCAAACCCATCCTATACATGTACTTGTCCAAATGCTTCTTAAACCTGCCTATAGTTACCACCTTGTTTAGTTGCTTGTTCCACACACCCATCACCCTTTGTGTAGAAATGTTACGCTTCAGGTTGTTATAAATTCTTCCCCCCCTCACCTAAACCCGTGTCCACTGGTTCTCTATTCCCCTACTGCTGGGCAAAAATCACAGTGCGTTTTCCCTGTTTATTCCTCTCATGATTTTATACGCCTCTATAAGACCTCCCCTCGTCCTCCTGCACACCTAGCATGTCCAATCTCTTCCTATAGCTCAGGCCCACGAGCCCTGGCAACATCCTTGTAGATTTCTGCACCCTTCCTTGCTGTTATCGGCCAAATGAACCATTCTATCACCAACTTGAGAGCCGTCGTGAGCCCGCACCCACCTCATTGCAAACCTTCCAACTATCTTTAATCAGACTTTACTGAACTTTATCTTGCACTAAATGTTATTACCATTATCCTGTATCTGTACACTGTGGGCGGCTCGATTGTAATCATGTACAGTCTTTACGCTGACTGGTTAGCACGCAACAAAAAAGCTTTTCACTGTACCTTGGTGCACATGATAACAATAAAATAAACCAGACTAAACTTCCAATTCTTCATACCTATGGCTGGAGCAATACTTATGAATTTTCAGATATGTAAGCTGCTATATTCCCCTTTTGAAAGAGGGAGTCTGTCAGAAACTTTGCAAATTTTTAGCGAGCAGTCTATTTAATTGTGGCTGCTAACAGTGGCTAGTTTACTTTAGTTCAGTTTAGTTTAGTGATACAGCGTGGAAAGAGGCCTTTCACACCACCAAGTCCGCGCCGACCAGCGATCACCCATTTACACCAGTTCTATCCTGCACTGGGTACAATTTACAGGAGCCAATTAACCTATAAACCTGCACTTCTTTGAAATGTGGGAGGAAACCAGAGCACCTGGAGAAAGCACACATGGTCACAGGGAGAGCGTGCAAACTCCACACAGACAGCACCCGAGGTCGGGATTGAACCCGGTCTTCAACGATGTGAGGCTGCAGCTCTACCGCTCGCCACTGTGCCTTTGGTGACCTCTATACTGTTGGAATCATGGCAGGTTTTAGTTTACGAGATAAGAGTATAGAAACGAGACTACTCCGCCACTCAATCATGGCTGATCTCTCAACCCCATTCACCTGCCTTCTCCCAATAATCCGTACTAATCAAGAATCTGTCAATCTCTGTTTAAGAAGGAACTGCAGATGCTGGAGAATCGAAGGTTACACAAAAAAGCTGGAGAAACTCAGCGGGTGCAGCAGCATCTATGGAGCGAAGGAACGTTTAGGCAACGTTTCGGCCCGAAACGTTGCCTATTTCCTTCGCTCCATAGATGCTGCTGCACCCGCTGAGTTTCTCCAGCTTTTTTGTGTAACCATCTGTCAATCTCTGCCTTGCAGAGAATTCTGTTGCAGCCCAGACCATCACACAAACCAAACTCCCTTCCATTGACTCCATTTACATTTCACGCTGCCTCGGTAAGGCCACCAGCATAATCAAGGCCCTGTCACACCCTGGCCACTCCCTGTTCTCCCCTCTCCCATCAGGCAAGAGGTAAAGATGTGTTAAAAAACACGCCTCCAGATTTAGGAACAGTTTCTTCCCAGCTGTTATCAGGCAACTGAAACATCCTACCAACAACCAGGGAGCGGTGCTAAGCTACTATCTACCTCATTGGAGACCCTCAGACTATCTTTGATCGGACTTTACTGAACTAAACGTTATTCCCTTTATCATGTATCTATACACTTTGGCCGCTTGATTGTAATCAAGTATAGTCTTTCCATTGGCTGAATACCACACAACAAAAAAACGAATATTAATTTAAATGCAACAAAGACAGTCTGAAGAAAGGTCCCGACATGAAACGTCACCCATCTGCAGAAAACTGCAGGAGTAACTCAGCAGGTCAGGCAGTATCTCTGGAGAACGTGGGTCGGAGATGGTTTGGGTTGGGACCTTTCTTCAGACTGATTGTGGTAGACTTTGGACTTTGTGTTGGTTCTTCTGACCCAAGAGGTAAAACACTGAAATGAGGCCACCTAAAGTGCTGTAATGCAACAAGACACTATCTAGACCTCAATGGTGACCCTCGGACTATTCTTGATTGGACTTTACTGGCTTTACCTTGAAGTAAACGTTATTCATGTTAATCCCTTTATCACGTGGATGGCTCGATTGTAATAATTGTAATGTTTTTGCGTTGACTGCTTTGCACGCAACAAAAGCTTTGCACTGTTCCTCGGTACACGTGACAATAAACTAAACTGATTAAACTAAACTAACTCTTAGTTTAGTTTAGCTGAGAGATACAGTGTGGAAACAGGCCCTTCGGCCCACCGTGTCCGCGCCGACCAGCGATCCCCGCACACTAACAATATCCTACACACACTAGGGAAAATGTTTACATTTACAAAGCCAAATTAATCTACAAACCTGTACGTCTTTGGAGTGTGGGAGGAAACCGAAGATCTCGGGGAAAACCCACACAGGTCACGGGGAGAACGTACAAACTCCGTACAGACAGCACCCGTAGTCAGGATCGAACCCAAGTCTCCGCCGCTGCATTCGCTGCAAGGCAGCAACTCTACCGCTGCGCCATCGTGCCGTTTATCGTGCGTTCTCTTGGTCATCTTTTATTGTTAGAATGGAGTGTGACACAGCTTCATATAGAAACAAAGAACTGCAGACGCAGGTTTATACCAAAGTGCTGGAGTAACTCAGTAGATCAGGCAGCATCTCTGGCGAAAATGGATGGATGACGCTTCGGGTCCGGACTCTTCTTTCAGACTGAAAGTAGAGGGGAGGGAACAGGAGGCAGGAAAAGGCCAGAACAAAGCAGGGCCGGCAACTGATGACCAAGGAAGGGTGGAGCCCACAATGGCCCATTGTTGGTTGGGGAAGAGGTGATAATGAAGGGATACAAGGATACGAACAGTGAAAATAGTAGGACTACTAGGGTGGGGAGGTAGTGGGAGAGAGGGAGTGCAAGTGTTGTGTGAACTTGGAGAAATCAATGTTCATACCGCTAGCTTGTAAGCTGCCCGAGCGAAATATGAGCTGCTGTTCCTCCAATTTATGTATAGTGAGGGTCCCAACCCGAAACGTCACCCATTCCATTTCTCCAGAGATTCTGCCTGATCCGCTGAGTGACTCCAGCACTTTGTGTCTATCTGTGCCACAACAAGCAAGATTTGCTCAACAGCCCACCTGGCAGGGCTGCAAAATGGTCCGCTCCTCAAATATAAGACAGCTTCTGCTGTGCAGTTATTATCAGTGTTCTCTGGCAAAGTAACCACACCAGGGAAACATTGATGACTTTGCCCATCAGTAGAGGAAGATAAAACTAACCAGGTTGATTTACTTTATTCACATTGCTTCACAAGGCACCCCAAAATGCAGGGGGCCGCCGAGAAGGAAGGGGGCGTACCCGGCGAAGGGGGGCCAACAAAAACTAGGAGGGACCAGGAGAGGGTGATGCCAGAAACTAAGTATATAGTCATATACTGAACTATCTTTTCTCATTTATTATATTAGTCATAGAGTCATACAGCATGGAAACAGGCCCTTCGGCCCAACTTGCCCATACCGGCCAACATGTCCCAGCTACACTACTCCCACCTACCCGCATTTGGCCCATATCCCTCCAAACCTGTTCTATCCATGTACCTGTCTAACTGTTTGCGATTAAACGTTGCGATAGTCCCTGTCCTCAACTACCTCCACTGGCAGCTTGTTCCATACACCCACTCAGTTACCCCTCAGGTTCCTATTAAATCTTTTCCCCTTCACCTTAAACCTGTGTCCTCTGGTCCTCGATTCACCTACTCTGGGCAAAAGACTCTGTGCACCTACCCGGATCTATTCCCCTCATGATTTTGTACACCTCTATAAGATCGCCCCTCATCCTCATGCTCCCCAAGGGATAGAGTCCCATCCTGCTCAACGTCTCCCTATAGCTCAGTGTACTGTTTACAGTGCACTATGTCTACATATTCTGTTGTGCTGCTGCAAGTAAGAATGTCATTGTTCTGTCTGGGACATGCGGCAATAATACATGTGTAGGAAGGAACTGCAGATGCTGCTTAATACCAAATGCTGGAGTAACTCAGCGGGTCAGGCATCATCTCTGGAGAGAAGGAACGGGTGACGTTTCGGGTTGAGACCCCTCTTCAGACAATAAAACACTTGACTGTTGAAACCACTCTTGAAGTGTGAAAAGCTGGAGACAGGATGGCATCACTCTAAACCCTCACCTCTGGGAGAGAGGTTTTAATCCGAACCGAGCTGATGAGACGATGATCACCAGCTGTTAAGGGCCTTCGAACTACAAACCCATCAGGGAAGAAACTGCATCGTAAAAGTGATCTCTGACTTGCTCCTAAGAGATACGTCCACACTGCCCGGCCCTGCACGTGGCTGTAACCTTGACATCTTATCCCCGAATCATAAAAGGGTTTGTCACTGCCTGTCTAACAGCGATTAATCACTTCAAAACGATGCTTCTAAAACTCTTCATGCGTAAAGCAAACAAATGAATTGCTCCAGTGCGGTACTTATGCTGGGAGGCAACAGCTGCCTGCGTTTGCAGCGATGAACTGCCGAGCACACTGAGACCAGCGTAAAGTCACGTTGGGAGATGTAACCCGTTCAGAGCCATCACCACGGAGCTTGGCTTGGATCAGGGGACCAGCACTCAGGGGACCACCGTTCGGAAACCAAGACGGAAATTTCGGCGACGCAAGTTTCGAATCTAGCCGGGGGCGGGTGGGAAATTTAAAGCCTGCTAATGAAATGAAGCTGAAAATAGGCACAAAATGCTGGAGATATTCAGCCCGACAGGCAGCAACTCTGGATAGAAGGAATGGTTGATGTTTCGGGTCGAGACACTTCTTCAGGCTGAGTCAGGGAAGAGGGAGTTACAGAGATAAGGAAGTGTAAGGTGTGAAATCGAGTCAAAGGGGATGGAGATCTAGGAAAATGTGGAATGGATCAATGTTAGCTAGGAGAAGGTAACAGCAAAGCAAACAGATAAAATGTAGTCGAAGACAGTCAGACTGGTAGGAGAACTGGGAAGGGGGAGGGGATGAAGAGAGAGGGAAAGCAAGGGTTACTTGAAGTGAGAGAAGTCAATGTTCATACCGCTGGGGTGTAAGCTGCCCAAGCGAAATATGAGGCGCTGTTCCTCCAATTTAAGCTGGGCCTCACTCTGACAATGGAGGAGGCCCAGGAGAGAAAGGTCAATGTGGGAATGGGAGGGGGAGTTAAAGTGTTGGGCAACTGGGAGATCAGGCAGGTTCAGGCGGACTGAGCGGAGGTGTTCAGCGAAACGATCGCCGAGCCTGCGCTTGGTAGAGTGTTTTTTTTCTGTTTTAAATGTCAGCTTTATTTAATTGTGTAGGAAGGAACTGCAGATGCTTGTTTAAAGCAAAAATAGACAAAATGCTGGAGTAACTCAAGAGAGTCAGACCGCATCTTTGGAGAAAAGAAATACGTGATATTTCGGTTCGGGACCCTTCATCAGACTGTGAGTCGGGGGGAAAAGTGAAACGAGAGATATAGAAGGTGATGTAGATAGATATAGAAGAAATGAATGAAAGACGCAAAAACTAACGATGATCAAGACAAGGTCGAGTCCACAATGGTCCATTGTTGGCTGTGGATGAGGTGATAAAGTGTTATACAGACAGTGAAACTCAACAGGACAACAGTGCAACTAGTACACAACCAGGGTGGGTGAGGGATGGGGGGAGCGGGGATGTAAGGGTTACTTGAAGTTAGAGAAAACAGAAAACCTGGTTATCAAGAGTCAAGAGTGTTTTATTGTCATATGTCCCAGATAGGACAATGAAATTCTTACTTGCAATGGTGTTCGGAAAACTGTTGGACTGCAGTACAAATCCACCTGGTGCACTTTCAATGAGTCTACAGTCCTTGCCCACTCTGTCTGTACATGACTCTGACCCATGGCAAGACTATTGATCCCAAACATTTCAACTCCCCCTCCCATTCCCACACTGACCTTTCTGTCCTGGGCCTCCTCCACAGTCAGAGTGAGGCTGCACGCATATTTCGCTCGGGCAGCTTACAACCCAGCGGTATGAATTTGATTTCTCTAACTTCAAGTAACCCTTTCATTTCCTCTCTCTCCACCCCTCCCCCACCATTGCGTTATACTAGATTCACCCTTTGTATTCCTTCATTATCACCTCCTCCACAGCCAACAATGGACCATTGTGGGCTCCCACCCTTCTTGTGTCATTGGTGTGGGCTCTGACTTGTTCTGTACCTTTTTATACCTATAATTCCATTATTCCCCTTCCCCTGACTCTCAGTCTGACTAAAGGTCTCGACCCGACACGTCACCTATTCCTTATCTCCAGAGATGCTGCCTGACCCGCTGAGTCCCTCCAGATGTTTGTGTCTGTATTCCGATTTATCCAGACCAGCTATCTGACCTCATCGCCTCCACCTCAAAGTCAATAACAATGGGTATTTGATGCCAACCTTGCCAGGAGTGCCCCCATCCATGGAGACGATCAGTAAAATAGTCCAGAAATGGCCATGACCCACTGCGAACAGTGCAGTGAATTTTCTTCAGACTTAAATTCCAAAATCAGTTTGACGAAGGGTCCCATCCCGAAATGTCACCTCACCATGTTCACCATGTTCACCAGAGATGCTGCCTGACCCACTGAGTTACTCCGACACTTTGTTTAGTTTAAAATCAACGGGTCAGGCAGCATCTCTGGAGAAAAAGGATGGGTGACGTTACGGGTCCAGACCCTTCTTCAGACTGCCTTTGGTGAGTTTAGTTTATTAATAATAATAATAATAATACATTATACTTATGGGCGCCTTTCAAGGACTCTCAAGGACACCTTACAAAATTTAGTAAACAGATTACAAAACATGCAAGCGGAATGAAACAAAACAAAAAAATAACAACAAAAAAATAAAAAATAAAAATAGTAAAGACATCAACAATACACAATTCAAAGAGAGCAGCGGCAGCTAATCGCACCAGCGTTCACTCTCCCTTCCGGCAGCCATCTTGGAAATGGAACAATAAGAATCTTTGACATAAAAACATCCCCCCACAATGGTTTCCATTATGAGGGAAGGCACAATGTCCAGTCCCCAACCCCAGTTCACCCATAGTCGGGCCTATTGAGGCCTCCACAGTTGCCTCTACGGAGGCCCGATGTTCCAGGCCGTTCTCCGGCGTCGGGAGAGTCCTCACAGCGGCCTGGGAACCCTGGAACGGCCGCTTCCTTACCAGAGACCGCAGCTTCTGAAGCCGACAAGGCCACGACGGTTGGAGCTCCACCACTGGCGATCTCATCGCGAGATCCCAGGCTCCCGATGTTAAAGACAGCGCCGCCACCCGCAGCTGCCCGCTCCACAGACCCGCAGCTCCGCGATGTTATTCTCAGCGGTCTCAGCTCACCGGATCTCCAGCGCAGCGATCCAGGCAAGGCATCGCCCGCTCCGCTCTGCGGTAGCGCTCCAGCGCTGTGCCGCCACCGAAGCTGAAGGTGCTGGGCGGTCCCACAGGAAAACGCCGCTCCAAGCCCACTGGTAGGCCGCAAGGACGGGTCGACGGTGCAGCCCGGAGAAAAGCTGCCTCTCCGACCAGGTAGGGACCCTAGAAAGTAGTTTCCCCCTCCCCCCCCCCCACATAAAAAAGTCTAGTCCTCCTAAAAACAAAACACAAAACTCATTAAAAATTAAGGAAAAGAGCGAAAAAGACGGACAGCTGCTGGCCAGGCAGCCGTGCCCCAAGATGGCGCCCCCTATCCAGTCACGTGTACCGAGGTACAGTGAAAAGCTTTTTTATTCCCTGCTATCCAGTCAGCGGAAAGACTATACGTGATTACAATCAGGCCGTCCACAGTGTAGATACATGATAAAGGCATAATGTTTAGTGCAAAATAAAATCTAGTAACGTTCAAGAGTTCAAGAGTTCAAGAGAGAAGGAACTGTCCCTTGTCTTTTTTTATGACTTTATATTTTTTATGTTTTATTTTCATGACCAGATTTTTCAGGTTGTCACTTTAGGGTTGTCCTGGATAAAGGCTGCAAGGTTCAAAACCAATCGCTCAGAACTGAGACTAATATTGCCCTCTTAGGTAAACTTGAGTCACAACATTGAGTGACAATTCACAGTGGCGCAGAGGTAGAATTTCTTCCTCACAGCGCCAGAGACCCAGGTTCGACCCTGACACCGGGTGCTGACTGTACGGAGTTTGCATGTTCTCCCTGTGACCTGCGTGGGTTTCCCCCGGGTGCTCCAGTTTCCACCGACATTCCAAAGACGCGCAGGTTCGTAGGCTAATCGGCGGAGGTAAAAAATTGTAAATTGTCCTCAGTGTGTGTGGGATAGTGTTAGGTGTGCGGTGATCGCTGGTCGGCACGGACTCGGTGGGACGAAGGGCCTGTTTCCCGCACCGTATCTCTAAACTAAACTAGACTAATCTCGGTCTCAGGCACGCACACCGCCGACTTACTGAGGCTTCACAAACATCGTGAAAGCGTAGTGAAAACGGACGTGGGTGATTTGATGGTTAATGGCTGCCCCGAGCAAGTGTGTTGGCAGCAACAGCAGCTAATTGGAACGACAGCAATGTGATGTGGAGTCAGACTGGCAGCTCAGCCTGATGTGAGCGGTTTCCCGAGGTCACAGGAGGATCGAACCCCCCCACACACGCCAGCGTCCCACAACGCGGGAATTGATTACACTTGATTTAATTACCAGTTTTATTTTCAGCCCCGAGGAGCTCAGTTTATGAAAATAAAATTTCATTAAAATAACCTGCAGAAGGTTAAAATTCAGAATCAATAATCGGAGTCCTACAGTGTGGAAACAGGCCCCTGCCAACACCTTACCCAACATGTCCCATCTACACTAGGCCCACCCACCTGCATTTGGCCCATATCCCTCTAAACCTGTCCTATCCATGTACCTGCCTAAATGTTTCTTAAAGGTTGTGATAGTCCCAGCCTCAACTACCTCCTCCGGCAGCTCGTTCCATACACCCAGCACCCTATGTGTGAAAAAGTTGCCCCTCAGATTCATGTACAATTTTTCCCCTTTCACCTTAAAATTATCTCCTCTGGTTCTCGATCCCCCCCCCTCCCCCCACTCTGGGCAAGAGACTCTGTGCATCTACCCAATCTATTCCTCTCATGATTCTCTCATACACCTCTATAAGATCACCCCTCATCCTCCTGCGCTCCAGGGAATTGAGTCCCAGCCTGCTCAACCTCTCCCTATAGCTTAAGCTCTCGAGTCCTGGCCACATCCTTGTAAATCTTTGCTGCCCCCCCCTTTCCAACCAAACACCATCTTTCCTGTAACATGGTGCCCTAAACTGAACACATCACTGTAAATGCAGCCTTACCAACATCTTATACAACTGCAACATGACCTCCCAACTTCTATACTCAATACTCTGACTGATGAAGGCCAAGTGTGCCAAAAGCATTTTCGACCACCCTATCGTCCTGTGTCATTGCATTATTTTCAATCCTATTTTTTTGGTACTCTCCCTCTTCTCCCCTCTCCCATCGGACAAGAGGCACAGAAGTGTGAAATCGCACACCTCCAGATTCAGGGACAGTTTCTTCCCAGGCAACTGAACCATCCTATCAACAGCTTGAGAGTGGTTCTGACCTCAGTCCCATCAACTTCATTGAAGACCCTTGCATCTTTAATTGGACTTTACAGGTCTATATCTTGCACTAAACATGTTATTCCCTTCATCCTGTATCTGTATACTGTGGACGGCTGGAATGTAATCATGTATTGTCTTTCCGCTGACTGGTTAGCACGCAACAAAAAGCTTTTGACTGTACCTTGGTTCACGTGACAATCGATTAAACTAAACTAAACTTTTGTGCTTCAGAGAGCACTACAATTGTTGTCAAACGCTTTTGGACGTTCTCAAAGGTGTAAGCACAATTGTTTCTATAATGTGTGTTCCTTTTCCAAATTTGTCTCCACCACCTTCGTTTAGAGTCATACAGCACAGAAACAGGCCCTTCGGCCCAACTTGCCCATGCCAACCAAGATGCTCCATTTATGTGGGTCCTACCTG
The DNA here is from genome assembly GCF_028641065.1 of Leucoraja erinaceus. Classification (NCBI taxonomy): domain Eukaryota; kingdom Metazoa; phylum Chordata; class Chondrichthyes; order Rajiformes; family Rajidae; genus Leucoraja; species Leucoraja erinaceus. The sequence continues at coordinate 4,594,595 of NC_073404.1, read as the reverse complement.
TCCACGTTTGGCCCCTTCCCTCAAAACATTCCCCATCCATGTACCTTTGCTTCAGACTTTAGACTCCAGAGATACCGCGCGGAAACAGGCCCTTCAGCCCACCCATTCCATGCCGACCAGCGATCCCCCTGTATACCACTATCCTACACACTAGGGGCAATTTGCAATTATACCAAGCAAATTAACCCTGCAAACCTGTACATCTTTGGAGTGTGGGAGGAAACCAGAGTGCCCGGAGAAAACCCACGCAGTCACAGAGAGAACCTACAAACTCCGTGCAGACAGCACCCGAGGTCAGGATCGAACCCGGGTGTCTGGCGCTGTAAGGCAGCAATTCAATCACCTGTGACCTGCCTAGTTTCTCCAGCACTTAGTGTCTATCCCATACTTGTCTCAAGCCCCTCAGTAGAACCCAGGCCCCCGTCTAATTCATAGGTTACAAAAGCCACTATCTCTACACTCCTGACACCCAGGAGAATGCTAATGATCATAAATAATTCATTGCAAGTGAAACACCTGCATCCTAATCGCCCATCAAGCAAGCATCCGTACCTAAATTATTTGTTAAAATGTCTTAAGATCATAAGTGATAGGAGCAGAATTAGGCCATTCGCCCCATCGAGTCTACTCCGCCATTCAATCATGGCTGATCTATCTCCTAATCCCATTCTCCTGCCTTCTCCCCAAACCCTCTAACACCCATACTAATCAATAATCTATCCATCTCAGCCTTAAAAATATCCACCAACTTAGAAACATAGAAACATAGAAATTAGGTGCAGGAGTAGGCCAATTGGCCCTTCGAGCCTGCACCGCCATTCAATATGATCATGGCTGATCATCCAACTCAGTATCCCGTACCTGCCTTCTCTCCATACCCTCTGATCCCCTTAGCCACAAGGGCCACATCTAACTCCCTCTTAAATATAGCCAATGAACTGGCCTCGACTACCCTCTGCGGCAGAGAGTTCCAGAGATTCACCACTCTCTGTGTGAAAAAAGTTCTTCTCATCTCGGTTTTAAAGGATTTCCCCCTTATCCTTAAGCTGTGACCCCTTGTCCTGGACTTCCCTAACATCGGGAGCAATCTTCCTGCATCTAGCCTGTCCAACCCCTTAAGAAGCCTCCAAGGCCTTGTTTGGCAAATATTTCCACAGATTAATCACCCTCTGTCTAAAGAAATTCTTCCTCATCTCCTTCCAAAAAGAACGTCCTTTAATTCAGAGGCTATGACCCATAGTCCTAGACTCTCCCACTAGTGGAAACATCCTCTCCATATCCACTCTATCCAAGCCTTTCACTATTCTGTATGTTTCAATGAGGTCCCCCCCTCATCCTTCTAAACTCCAGCGAGTACAGGCCCAGTGCCGACAAAGGCTCATTGTGGGTTAACCTACTCATTCCAGGGATCATTCTTGCAAACCTCCTCTGGACCCTCTCCAGAGCCGGCACATCCTTCCACACGTATGATGCCCAAAATTGCTCACAATATTCCCAATCTGGCCCGACCAGCGCCTTGTAGAGCCTCAGCATTACATCCCTGTTTTTGTATACAAGCCCTCTGGAAATAAATGCTAGCATTGAGTTTGCTCAGGAGTCTATGCTCGAATCCAACGTGGTTTCTTTGTCATGCTGGCAATTGGTTTCATTTACTTACAGCCTGTCACCTCTTCCCTCAGATAGACACAAAAAGCTGAAGTAATTCAGCAGGACGGGCAACATCTCTGGAGAGAAGGAGTGGGTGATGTTTCGGGTCGAGATCCGTCTTCAGACTGATGATGAAACGTCACCCATTCCCTCTCTCCAGAGACGCTGCCTGTCCCGCTGAGTTACTCCAGCTTATTGCGTTTATTTAAACCAGCATCTGCAGTTCCTTCCTGCACCTCTCCCCACAGACCAGTCATGGAGGAGACTGCTTTTCAGTATCTCCGTGATTACTACCCAACCCTGCCCAAGTCCCCACCGTGTCCATTTATTATGGGGATACTGTTTATGTTCTCTCCTTCCTCACACAGAGCTTGGAATTCAAATTGGAAATCATATTTGATTTGTGGCACACCGCCTGAACTGTATCTATTCTTAATGGATGAAAGGAGATGCCCGCATTCGCTGTGTCGACTGACAGAAATATATCCCTTGCTGAGAGATGGCTCTTCAGAGAAATTGCTGCTCCATAAATGGCTATCATTTACAACTGTTGCTCTCTGCCACACACTGAAGCAGCTGTAAATGTTTTCTCAAATGACCCCATCAACATTTGCAACATGCAACTCTTCATCCTCGAAGATCTTAATCTGCCTCTCATTTCATTGTGCTCTCTCTTCATGCTGTGGTGCCGCCTTATCCCTCGCTGTGCCTGACCTTCTCATATCAACCACCCGATTCATTATATTGCTATGCACGTGACCAAGGGCGGCACAGCGCCAGAGACCCGGGTTCGATCCTGACTACGGGCGCTGTCGGTACGGAGTACGCATGTTCTCACCGTGACCACGTGGGTTTCTTCCGGTTTCCTCCCACACTCCATAGACTTGTAGGTTAGTAGGTTAATTGGCTTCGGTAAAAATTGTAATCGCTGGTTGGCAGGGACTCGGTGGGCCGAAGGGCCTGTTTCCGCGCTGTTTCTTTAAATTCTGAATTCTAAAACATAGACCCCTTCATGCCCATTTAGACTTTAGAGATACAGACTAGAAACTGGCTCACCGAGTCCGTGCCGACCAGCGATCACCCCGGCAGCTCGTACTATCCGAGAGACAATTTGCCAATTAACCAAAAATGTACTAATTTACCTAAAAGCCAATTAACCTGCAAACCTGTACGTCCGTGGGAAGTGGGAGGAGACTATTCCACCCAGAGAAAAGCCAAGCGGCCACAGAGAGAACGTGCGTACTCCGTACAGTCAGCACCCGTAGTCAAGATCGAACCCGGGTCTCTGGTGCTGTAAGGCAGCAATTCTACAGCCATGCCACTGTGCAACCCTTAAAACAAGTAGGATCATCTCTGACTACTTTATCAGTTTTTATGTCCATATAATAACTGAGACCACTCTGCCATCTTATACTGATATCCCATTGATCAGTATGGGTGTCAGAGGTTATGGGGAGAAGGCAGGAGAATGGGGTTCGGAAGGAGAGTTAGATCAGCCATGATTGAATGTTTGTAGGCTAGAATGGCTGAATGGTCTAATTTTACTCCTTATAACCTAATGACCTTATGACCCCATCTGGGTCTTTGTTACCACTGACCGTGAATGCTCCAATGTACCAATGGCCAGCCTTCTTCTATCTACCTTCTCTAACCCTCAACACACATACAATCTGCGTGGTGCTTGGTTTAGGTGTATTATGGTCACGTGTAGCGAGGTACAGTGAAGAGCTTTGCCTTGCACACTACACAAACAGATTAGACAATACTGTACATACATACAATCAAGTCAAACTCAAGTACAATAGGTGGAGCAATGGGGAAGATACAGAGTGCGGAATATGGTTCTCAGCATTGTAGCGTACCAGTTTCATTGACCAAGTCCATTGTCCACAATTGGGGGGAAAACGGTGTGGATGACCCGAAATGTCACCCATCCCTTTTCCTCCAGAAATGCTGCCTGACCCGCTGAGTTACTCCAGCACTGTGTGTCTACCTTTAGCACAATGATGTCGGCATGGTCATTCCTCAACTTCTCTCACGGACCCTCTCCTTAAGAAGTGCCGAGATTCACCTTTTAGTTTAGTTCAGATTCAGATTCAGATTCAGATTCAGATTCAGATTCAATTTTAATTGTCATTGTCAGTGTACAGTACAGAGACAACGAAATGCATTTAGCATCTCCCTGGAAGAGCGACATAGCAAACGATTTGAATAAATAATAATAAGTGTCCGGGCGTGGGTGGTGATTGGCAGTCACCGAGGTACGTTGTTGAGTAGTTTAGAGATACAGAGCGGAGGCAGGCCCTTCGGCCCACCGAGTCTGCCCCGACCAGCGATCCCCGCACACTAATGCTATCCTACACACGCTGGGGCCAATTTTACAATCATACCGAGCCAATTAACCTACAAAGGTAGACAAAATTACTGGGAGAAACTCAGCGGGTGCGGCAGCATCTATGGAGCGAAGGAAATAGGCAACGTTTCAGGCCGAAACCCTTCTTGAGACTGATAGGGGGGGGGGGGCAGGGTGGGGGGGGGGGAAAGATGAAAGGAAGAGGAGGAGCCAGAGGGCTGAGGGAGAGCTGAGAAGGAGAGGAGACAGCAAGGGCTACCGGAAATTGGAGAAGTCAATGTTCATACCGCTGGGGTGCAGACTGCCCAAGCGGAATATGAGGTATTGCTCCTACAGTTTCCGGTGGTGATCACTCTGGCAATGGAGGAGGCCCAGGATAGAAAGGTCGGATTCAGAATGGGAGGGGGAGTTGAGGTGCTGAGCCACCGGGAGATCAGGTTGGTTAATGCGGACCGAGCGGAGGTGTTCGGCGAAACGATCGCCAAGCCTGTGCTTGGTCTCACCGATGTGGATCAGCTGACATCGAGAGCAGCGGACGCAATAGACGAGGTTGGAGGAGGTGCAGGTGAACCTCTGTCACACCTGGAACGACTGCTTGGGTCCTTGAATGGAGTCGAGGGGGGGAGGTAAAGCGACAAGTATAGCATCTCTTGCGACTCCATCTGTGCTGCACTGTTCTATATTCTCCGATTTAAGATTTCTGTTGCTTGTTATGGGGACGACAGAAAACAGAACGGCCACACAACGTTGAGCAGGAAACCAGCTGAAGGGATGTGTGAGTTTCTCCTGGGGATTTCCACAGCTCAAATTAACCTCATCCACTCCTGAAAACAACTTGGGTGTGTGTGTCTGTGTGTGTGTGTCTGTGCGTGAACTTACAATACTCTTGTCGGCCGGCCAAACTAACAAGCAGTCACTGAGCCCGGGGCTTTCCAAAACAAATGAGATTCCTCACATTCCCAAGTTCCCACAAGGTTTGCAGAATAAAAGAAAACACATTTTTATTGCCCGGTTTATGTCGTGGAGTTTTTATTTTTGCAATTTGGTCTCTGCGATTACACCAGTCACAACAGCTGCCCACGGAGTCTTTCCAATATTGAACGTGGAACCACTATGGGGGAGGCTCAGTCACTTTCTCCTTTCTGCAAAGAAACACTGTCTCCATCTGCGGAGATCTTGCACTAATAGGCTCCAGGGTTTAGAGATACAGCGCGGCAACAGCTTCTGCCCACCGGGTCCCTACACATTAGGGGCAATGTTTACAGTAACACCAGAGACCCGGGTTCAATCCCGACTATATGTAGGGAGTTTGTACGTTCTCCCCGTGACCGCGTGGCTTTTCTCCCAGATCTCCAGTTTCCTCCCACACTCCAAAGACATGTTTCCTCCCATATTCCACAAACTACAAGTTAGTAGGTTCATTGGCTTTGTAGAAATGTAAAATTGTCCCCTAGTGTGCGTAGGATAGTGTCAGTGTGGGGGGGGGATCGCTGGTCAGCGCCTGGACCCGGGGGGCCGAAGGGCCTGCTTCCGTGCATCTGTGTTGCGTGATTCACTTTCGAACAGTGTACATTCATTGCCTGACTTTGTTATTTTGTTTAGATCAGAGTCTCCCTCAAGCCCACAGAGCGGGCGTGGTTAAAACAACAGTCTCGAGCTTGTGTGGGTTCAATGACCATAGACATAGCGCCTGCTATCTGCATGTGTTTGGGGAGGTGGGTGGTCAAAAGTCAAGAGCGTTTAATTGCCGTATGTCCCGGATAGAACAATGACACTCATTCTTGCAGCAGCACGACACAATACATGGAAACACAGTACACTGTAAACAATACAATAAACGAGAAAGAAAAGTTCACTGTGCGTATGTGCCCCGTCAATGGATATTTTTAAGGTGGAGATGGACATGTTCTTGATTAGTAACGGCGTCAGGGGTTATGGGGAGAAGGCAGCTGAATGGGGTTGAGAATACTTTCAAGAGGGACCTAGATTGAGCTCTTAAAGATAGCGGAGTCAGGGGATATGGGGAGAAGGCAGGAACCTGGTACTGATTGTGGATGATCAGCCATGAATGGCGGTGCTGGCTCGAAGGGCCAAATGGCCTACTCCTGCACCTATTGTCTGTCTATTGTCTATTGAGAAGGAAAGATAAATCAGCCATAATTGAATGGGCCGAATGGCCTAATTCCGCTCCTCTGACTAATGAACATATTACAATCTGTTCTCCCTTACTCAGCGCATATTACATAGGGAAAAGTTCCTTATGAATGGGAGGCAGTGAGATAGTGGGGATCTAAGAATTATGAGACTGTTCTATTTCAGTAGCCTGTAACTCAACTTTGTGCATTATTCTTGCATGATCCATCAAAATCAGACTCAATCTCCATTAAAGATACACAGAGTGCTGAAGTAACTCAGAGGGTCAGGCAGCATCGCTGGAGAAAAGGAATAGGTAACGTTTCTGTTCGAGACTTCGTCAGACTGAGAGTCAGGGGAGAGGGAATCTAGAGGTATGAAAAGGTACAGAACTCAGAGCAGGAAGCAAGGGAGCGAATTGCGTGCTTGATCTGTTACCTGAATCTGGCTCCCACGTGGAGCCCAGTAACCCTCTTAGTTACTGCTCAGACCCAGACAGACACAAAAAACATCTCATAGTGCAGTCTTTAAGAAGGAACTGCAGATGCTGGAAAATCGAAGGTGGACAAATTGCTGGAGAAACTCAGTGGGTGCAGCAGCATCTATGGAGTGAAGGAAATAGGCGACGTTTCGGGTCGAGACCCGTCTTCAGACTGAAGCACCCGTACACAGAAGGGTCTGAAGAAGGATCTCGACCCAAAACGTCGCCTATTTCCTTCGCTCCAGAGATGCTGCCTCACCCGCTGAGTTTCCCCAGCAATTTTGTGTCTATCTTCAGTGTAAACCAGCATCTGTAGCTCCTTCCTGCACAGTCAATCTCCACTATCTTGTTCTTGCCTTGCTTGTATTTTCTTTCAACACTTCTGGGCAACAGTTTGTGGGAAACAATAGCTCCGTGATACCACTGTGAACGAACGGGTGATCGATGGTCGGCGTGGACTCGGTGGGCAGACGGGCCCGTTTCCACGCCGTATCTTTCGTTCAATCAACTCAATCCATACACAAAGGATGAATTCTTGTGCGATACACTAACAATATTCAGTTGCTGGCCCTGATTTCTTGCTGCCAGTTCCACCCCCACCACAATCAGCCCGACCCGAAACTTCACCTATCCATGTTCTCCAGAGATGCTGCCTGTCCCACCGAGTTACTCCAGCACTTTGTGTCTATCTTTGGTATAAACCAGCATCGGCAGTTCCTTTTTATTACACTAAAAATATTGTCTTGGACTAGGTCAACCACCTGAATATAAAATTAGAATTGCAGACGGGCGGCACGGTGGCGCAGCGGTAGAGTTGCTGCCTCACAGCGCTAGAGTCCCGGGTTCGATCCTGACTACGGGTGCTGTCTGTACAGAGTTTGTACGTTCCTCCCGGATGCTCCGGTTTCATCCCACATTCCAAAGGCGTGCGGGTTTGTAGGTTAATTGGCTTCAGTAACAATTGTAAATTGTCGCTAGTGTGTAGAGTAGTGCGAGTGCGCGGGGGTTGCGTTGCTGTTGGGCGCGGACTCGGCGGGCCGAAGGGCCTATTTCCGCGTTCTACCTCTAAAACCAAACAAAAAGGTTGTGAATCTACGCCCAAAGGGACCTCCGGGCAACATGGCGAGTGTTTGCCCACATTTCAAGCAGGCATTTCCTTTGCTCAGCCCTTATCTCTATTTACTCAGTGGATTTCCTATCTCTCTCCTGTTTTTCCAGGCACATGGAAAGGCATCCAGACAATGAGGTCGGAAATGCAATCGTTGGCACGGCTCATATCTGGCACATCGACCACTGCTATTTCCAGAACAGGCTTAGCGTGTTCAGTGCGGCTTATCGGCTATGCCTGTTCTCCTCCCCAAAGTCTGTTCACCTTCTGCACAGCGACTGCAAAGCCCTGCTTCCTTCTGCGTTTATCTGACCACCCTCACCTTCCCCTAAAAGAAAAGAGCACACAAAGTGCAGGAGCAACTCAGCGGGTCAGGCAGCATCCCCGGAGAACATGGGCGGGTGAATTGACAGGCCTGGACCCTTCTTCAGACAGCAGCGGATCGGCCAAAAGGTCAATTTCCGTGCTGTGTCTCTAAACTGTGAACTAAATGGTGACGCAAAGTGCAGGAGCAACGCAGCGGGTCAGGCAGCATCCGCGGAGAACATGGGCAGGTGACATTACGAGCTCGGGACTCTTCATCAGGCTTTGCTTTCATCAAACTGCAGGAGAGGCGGCGGTGAGGGGAGAGGAGACAGAGAGCGTGGGAGTCTGGGGAGGTCAATTATTCCCAGCCTACCTCTCTGCCTCGTCTCCACCCTTGCCCTGTGAACGAGATTGTGGAGGGTGAGGGACAGGCACGGTGGCGCAGCAGTAGAGTCGCTGCCTCACAGCGGCAGAGATCCGGGTTCGATCCTGACCTCGGGTGCTGTCTGTACGGAGTTTGTACATTTTCCCGGGTGCTCCGGGTAACGTTTGGAGGTTAATTAGCTTCTGTAAATGATGTAAATCGCCCCTAGTTTGCAGCATAGAACTAGTGTAGAGGTCAGCAGGGACCCAGTGGGTCGAAGGGCCTGATTCCGTGCTGTATCTCAAAAGTCTAAAGTCTAATCAGTGTACGGGGTGATGGCTGGTCAGCGTAGAGTCGGTGGGCCCAAGTGGCCTGTTTCTGCACTGTATCTCAAAAGACAAAAAATCTAAAGACTGACTAGTGTACAGGGTGATTATAGGTTGGCATGGACTCAGTGGGCCGAAGGGCCCGTTTTCACGCTGTATCTATAGACTAAACTAATTTCTGTACGATTCCTTGCAAACATGGTGGCTGCTTTGTTGGGTATTTCTGCAGCTTGTTGATTCACGCTGGTTTGGGAAGTACGGGCACTTGAGGCCTTGTCGCCAGCAATGCTGCCTTGTTCACTCTGCTCACTCAGCCTGAACCTGACAAGCTGTCGAAGGGTCTCGACCCGAAACGTCACCTATTCCTTTTCTCCAGAGGAGCTGCCAGACCCGCTGAGTGACTCCGGCTTTTTGTGTCTATCGTGGGTGCACAGGCAGAGGGGCAATTGATCGGCCAAGCCACTGCACATTGTGCGTTAATCACTTCCATCCAGATTCCCAGCTGGAAGCATCCTATGCAATCTGAAATGATTGTATTAGTTCTGGTTTCAGGCCGTTGCCAGCAGCCACTGACTTTGAGTGCTTGTGCAGCTCTTAAATTGACTGCTTTGTGGGAGATTGCACACTGACTGTGATCAGATCAGCTGGAAAGCGCAAGATGAAGAGACAATAGGCAATAGACAATAGGTGCAGAAGTAGGCCATTCGGCCCTTCGAGCCAGCACCGCCATTCAATATGATCATGGCTGATCATCCCCAATCAGTACCCCGTTCCTGCCTTCTCCCCATATCCCCTGACTCTGCTATCTTTAAGAGCCCTATCTAGCTCTCTCTTGATAGTATCTAGAGAACCGGCCTCCACCGCCCTCTGAGGCAGAGAATTCCACACTCACAACTCTCTGTGAGGAAAAGTGTTTCCTCGTCTCCGTTCTAAATGGCTTACTCCTTATTCTTAAACTGTGGCCCCTGGTTCTGGACTCCCCCAACATTGGGAACGTGTTTCCTGCCAGTAGCATGTCCAAACCCTTAACAATCCTATATGTTTCAATAAGATTCCCTCTCATCCTTCTAAGCTCCAGAGTGTACAAGCCCAGCCGCTCCATTCTCTCAGCATATGACAGTCCCGCCATCCCGGGAATTAACCTTGTAAAGTGGATGTTTCAGTTTTAGTTTTGGTTTTAGAGATACATTGTGGAAACAGGTCCTTTGGCCCGAGTCCACAATGACCATTGATCACCTATGTTCTATCCTACACACTTGGTACATATTTTTTAACAGTAAGCCCTAGGGGATACTGCATGGAAACAGGCCTTTTGACCCGAGTCCACGCCAACCATCCATCACCCATTCACACTAGTTCTATGTTATCTCACTCTCATCCACTTCCTACACACTAGAAGTGTGTAGGATAGTGCTAGTGCACGGGGATCGCTGGTCGGCGCGGACTCGGTGGGCCGAAGGGCTTGTTTCCGCGCTGTATCTCTATAGTCTAAACGGATTCTCACTGAACTGTGTGCAACGTAACTCTGTGTAGGAAGGAACTGCAGATGCTGGTTTGCACTGAAGATAGGCATAAAATGCTGGAGTAACTCAGGCAGAATCTCTGGAGAAAAGGAATAGGTGACATTTTGGGTTGAGACCCTTCTGTACTTAGGTACGTGTGTCAATGAAATGCCATTGAAGTGCAGTTCTGCTATTATGTCTTGCGGTTGTAAAGGGTCAGTCTGAAGGGGGACAGACGAAGAACTTCATCTTTCACTCCCCAGTTGATCTGATCTATTCTTGCTATTGCGGGAGTGCAGACTGACTGGGCGTGTCTTCACAGGAATTTAGAAGGATGAGAGAGGATCTTAACGGATTGGACAGACTAGATGCAGGAAAAATGTTCCCCGTGTTGGGGGAGTCCAGAACCAGGGGTCGCAGTTTAAGAATAAGAGGTAGGCCATTTAGGACTGAGATGAGGAAAAACATTTTCAGCCAGAGAGTTGTGAATCTGTGGGGGCCAATTAACTGGATGTTTTCAAGAGAGTTCGATATAGCTCTTGGGGCTAACGGAATCAAGGAATATGTGGAAAAAGCAGGAACGGGTTACTGATTCTGGATGATCATCTGTGATCATATTGAAGGGCGGTGCTGGCTCGAAGGGCCAAATGACCTACTCTTGCACTTACTTTCTATGTTTCTATGATCGCAGTCAGTGTGCAATCTCCCACAAAGCAGTCAATTTAAGAGCTGCAGAAGCATTCAAAATCGGTGGCTGCGGGCAATGTCCTAAAAACAGAACAAATACAATCATTTCAGATTGCAAGGGATGCTTCCAGCTACGAATCTGCATGGAACCGAGACAAAATATGGCTTTAAGTAGCTTCAGCGGCCATTAAGAGCCATTCATTATTTACAAGAACATTCCTGAATTTGCTTGTCACCTTGAATCAAATAACGCATTTGACGCAAGACTTTGTGCACTGATGGCTTTCCTCACGGGCTCTTCATATTGAATTTGACCCCAGCGAGGGGAGATTTAGTTTAGAGATACAGCGTGGAAAGAGGCCTTTTGGCCCACTGAGTCCGTGTCGACCAGCGATCCCCGCACACTAACACTACAAAGACGTACAGGTTTGTAGGTCAATTGGCTCTGTAAAATTGTAAACGGTCCCAGTGTGTGTACGACAGTGTTAGTGTGCGGGTTCACCACCCTCTGACTGAAGACATTTCTCCTCATCTCTTTCCTAAAATAACGTCCTTTAATGCTGCCTGTCCCACTGAGTTACTCCAGCATTTTGTGTACGACGGCCTTGAAGCTGTTGCCACTTGGGTGAGGGAGGGATGGAGAGAGAGGGAATGCAAGGATTACTTAAATTAAGAGAAATCAACACTCATACCGCTGGGTTGTAAGCTGCCCAAGCGAAATGTGAGGTGCTGCTCCTCCAATGTGCGTGTGGCCGTACAACCGCTGGCTATCAAAATCTCATAGACGGTTGTCAACGTCCTGCTCGGATGCAAGTGGTCTCAGTGGGAAAACACACCCTCTTCAAAACAAGAAGGGTTATAAGTGAGAGGAATGTCAACTTTGATTTCCTGATGCCGTCTGGTCTCTCTGCTTGTGGGACACAATGGGCTACTGAAGTTCAGATCCGTCTGCAGAAATGCTGCTGCTGAAATGGGAAAGAGCAAAGGGCAGTGCATTCAGGACAAATTCCAAGCCCATCTGAGCCTGGGATTCGCTCAACACGACGGAGATGGAAACACTACTGTCCAGGGTTGTAAAGAGACACTGGAAACGATGATCAATCCTCATAACAGGAGCCTGAAATCTGCAACATCCAGGTTCAGGAATAGCTCCTTCCCCACAGCCTTCAGACTGTTAAACTCAACTCAAACAAAAATCTGAACTTTAATAGCCAACTGCACTTTATCTGGTTATTTATGTGTGTGTGTGTATATATATATTCAATGGTATATGGACACACTGATCTGTTCTGTATTTATTTATGCCTACTATATTCTGTTGTGCTGAAGCAAAGCAAGAATTTCATTGTCCTATCTGGGACAATAAACTCTCTTGAATCTTGTTCATAAGTGCTGGCGCAGAATTAGGCCATTCGGCCCATCAAGTCGTGCAGGACGACAGTGAAACGAAGACAACACTAGTGGTATCACCTAGCCCACAGCCAACAATGGAATATTATGTTCCATCATGTACAGAATATTATTTTTCTTACAATTATTGAGATGCCAGTGGCAGTAGTTGTCCAAATGCTACTAATGCATCTTAAAATTGATCTTCTCCCATAAGTTTCCAGTGTGGCCGTAAAACCGCTGGCTATCAAAATCTCATTGTAATAAAATTGTACAAGGCATTGGTGAGGCCAATTCTGGAGTACAGTGTACAATTTTGGTCGCCTAATTATAGGAAGGGTGTCAACAAAATAGAGAGAGTACAGAGGAGATTTACTAGAATGTTGTCTGGATTTCAGCAACTAAGTTACAGAGAAAGGTTGAACAAGTTAGGGCTTTATTCTTTGGAGCGCATAAGGTTAAGGGGGGACTTGATAGAGGTCTTTAAAATAATGAGAGGGATTGACAGAGTTGACGTGGAAAAGCTTTTCCCACTGAGAGTAGGGAAGATTCAAACAAGGGGACATGACTTGAGAATTAAGGGACTGAAGTTTAGGGGTAACATGAGGGGGAACTTCTTTACTCAGAGAGTGGTGGATGTGTGGAATGAGCTTCCAGTGAAGGTGGTGGAGGCAGGTTCGTTTTTATCATTTAAAAATAAATTGGATAGTTATATGGACGGGAAGGGAATGGAAGGTTATGGTCTGAGCGCAGGTATATGGGACTAGGGGAGAATATGTGTTCGGCACTGTCTAGAAGGGTCGAGATGGCCTGTTTCGTGCTGTAGATATATAGATATAGATACGGTCTAGAAGGGTCGAGATCGTGTTACTCGCTGTTTCCGTGCTGTGCACAATTTCTGCGGCGCTACATACATATATACATATATACAGATGGAAGTCCGTGTTGGGCAGTGAAGTCAGTGAATGTGTGAATTAGAATTAATAGTAGTTATAATTCTCGGAAAGCAACTATTCCTGAGTCTAGTTCACCTAAATTCTAGAGCAGAAGTAGTCCATTTATATGGGGTTAAGTTCCATAGACCACGGCCCATCACGTCTACTCTGCCATTCAAACATGGCTGATCTATCTTTCCCTCTCAACCCCATTCTCCTGCCTTCTCCCCATAACCCTTGACACCCGTACTGATCAAGAATTTTGACTGCTTACTCAGAAACAACCCTTCAGGCAGGGATGTTTAACAAAGGGCTGGAAGATGTTGGAAAAATCGAAGGCAGACAAAAATGCTGGAGAAACTCAACGGGTGAGGTGGAATCTATGGAGCGTAGGAAAAGGTGACGTTTCTGGGTCGAGACCCTTCTTCAGGGGTGATCATTGTGCCGCAGAATTGACCAAGCACTGCGTTGTCCACCCCCTAACCCGTGATTAGTACGGGTGTCAGGGGTTATGGGGTGGAAGCAGGAGTAGGGGGTTGAGGGGGAAAGATAGGTCAACCATGATTGAATGGCGGAGTATATTAAATGGGCTGAATGGCCTATTTTGTGTGTGGGAAGATGCTAGTTTAAACCGCAGACAGACACAAAAAGCTGGAGTAACTCAGCAGGTCAGGCAGCATCTCTGGAGAATAGGAATAGGTGACGTTTCTAGTCGGAAAGTCGGGAAAAGGGAAAGGAGAGATATAGAGACGGTGATATGGAGAGATGTAGAACAAATGAATAAAAAAGATGTAAAAAGTAACGAAGATCAAAGAAAGGTGGAGTTCACAATGTTCCCAAACCTGACATCAACTTCCTGAAGGAACCATTTTATTTTGGGCACTAGATTAGGAAATGTTTTCCCGTGGTCAGGAAAAGGAAGTGCTTGAAGCAACAGTGGAAAACAACATGCAAAACCCAAAATAACCCTGGGAAGCCGTGGCCCACAACTACTGGAAGTTAAGAAAGAACATTTACAATTTAGTTCAGGTTGTAGAGATACAGCCCAGAAACAGGCCCTTCGGCCCACCAAGATACAGCAAGGACCTAGTCCCTTCGGCCCATCGAGTCCACGCTGACCATCGATCAATCAGTCACACTGGATCTATGTTGTCAATAGACAATAGACAATAGGTGCAGGAGGAGGCCATTTGGCCCTTCGAGCCAGCACCGCCATTCAATGTGATCATTGCTGATCAGCCCCAATCAGTACCCCGTTCCTGCCTTCTCCCCATATCCCCTGACTCTGCTATTTTTAAGAGCCCTATCTAGCTCTCTCTTGAAAGCATCCAGAGAACCTGCCTCCACCGCCCTCTGAGGCAGAGAATTCCACAGACTCACCACTCTCTGTGAGAAAAAGTGTTTCCTCGACTCCGTTCTTGTCCTACTTTCTCACCCACTCCCAACACATTCAGGGTGATTTTCAGGCAATTGACCTACAAAAGCCGCACGTCTTTGGGATGTGGGAGGGAATCGGAGCACCCGGAGGAAGCTCAAGCAGTCACAGATAAGACGTACAAAATCCACACACAGACAGCAGCCGAGGCCAGGATCGAACCTGGGTCTCCGGCGCTGTGAGTGGCTTCACCGCTGCACCACTGTGACTCCCTTGTTGATGTTTGTGGGAGCTCCCAGTGTAAAGCTGGCTGATTCATCTCCTTCATTACAGCCGTAACTCACATCAGGCCACATTGGCCGTGAGGCAGCAGCTCCACCCGCTGTGCCACTAAGTTCAAGTTCACACTGGCCCCCGGCTCCTCAGGTTTACGCATTGCGAACAAACAGAGTGCTTGTGTAAATGGTAGACGGAGCGTATCACTTCATCGCTACCTAATGCCCTATCTGGGGAGATCTTATCCCATGGGTGAAAGAGTCCACAGTTTCCACAGGGGTCTATTCATAGAACACATAGAACTGGAGTATAAGCCAGTCGTAATGTAATATAAAGGAACTGCAGATGCTGGTTGATACCAAAGGTAGACACAAAATGGTGGAGTAACTCAGCGGGACAGGCAGCGTCTCTGGAGAGAAGGAATGGGTGACGTTTCGGGCAGAGACAGGGGAGAGGCAGACGAGAGATATGGAAAAGTCAGGGGTGAACACGAGAGATCAAAGGCGATGGAATTCGAGGAAAATGGACAATAGATCATTGTTAGCAAGGGGAAGTTGACAACGACGCTTATAATGTAGAGTTTAATCAGGAGGACAGTCAGACTGGTCAGAGAACGGATGGGGGGGATGATAGAGAGAGAGAGGGAGGGGAAGCAAGGGTTATTTGATGTTAGAGAAAACAATAGTTGTTGGTTGTCAGCTGCCCAAGCGGCATATGAAGTGCTGTTCCTCCAATTGCCTGCTGAGTTACTCCAGCATTTTTGTGTCTATCTGTGGTGTGAACAAGCATCTGCGGTTCCTTGCTACACATTTAGTCAGAGATGCTGCCTGACCCGCTGAGTTACTTCCCCATTTTGTGTCCATGTAAGTCAGCCATTCGCAATTGCCAGGGGCAGCTCGAGGCGGAGATACTATATTGACTGGAGAACGGTGAGCACCTGGAACGCACTGCCTCAGAGAGTGGTGGAAGCAGAGTCGCCCACAGCATTTAAGGAGCGTCTCGATGTGCGGATGAATCTTCCAGGCCCAGGAAGTGCAGGCCAAGTACTGGGAGATGGGGCTGATACACACGGGTGCTCACAGGGCTGGCTTAAACATGATGGGCCGAATGGCCTGCTTCCCTGTTGCATGACTCTGTGACAACAGTGTGAGACAGTGTTGCCCAAGCCACAGTGGCGCAACGGTAGAGTTGCTGTCTCACAGCGCCAGAGACCCGGGGTTCGATCCTGACTATGGGTGCTGTTTGCACAGAGTCTCCCCGTGACCGCGTGGGTTTCCTCCGGGCGCTCCGGTTTCCTCCCAATGACGTGCAGGCTTGCAGGTTCATTGTAAAATTGCTTCTCGTGTGCACGGAGTGGATGAGAAAGTGGGGTAACATAGAACTGGGGCGTGAATGGGTGATCGATGGTCGGCACGGACTCGGTGGGCCGAAGGGCCTGTTTCCACACTGTATCTCTAAAGCTAAAACTATAAACCGCTGGGTCGTTGCTCAAAGCGATGTCTTGGAATGTATTCCACCATCTTTTCTGAAAGAAGACAGGTGGAAACTCTGGGCGAAGTCTTGTACCTCTGCTGGTGTGAGGGTCTGACAGCCTAACCCCAGCCTGCTCATGATCAACGTCAATAGACAATAGGCAATAGGTGCAGGAGTAGGCCATTCAGCCCTTCGAGCCAGCACCGCCATTCACTGTGATCATGGCTGATCATCCACAATCAGTACCCCGTTCCTGCCTTCTCACCATATCCCCTGACTCCACTATCTTTAAAAGTTCTATCCAACTCTCTCTTGAAAGCATCCAGAGAATTGGCCTTCTCCGCCTTCTGAGGCAGAGAATTCCACAGACTCACAACTCTCTGGGTGAAAAAGTTTTTCCTTATCTCCGTTCTAAATGGCCTACCCCTTATTCCTAAACTGTGGCCTCTGGTTCTGGATTCCCCCAACATCGGGAACATGTTTCCTGCCTCTAGCGTGTCCAATCCCTTAATAATCTTATATGTTTCAATAAGATCCCCTCTCGTCCTTCTAACGTCGCTCAAGGATGCTTTCAGTTGACCAAGCGCAGGCAGGTGGGACTAGTGTAGCTGGGACATGTTGGTTGGAGTGCGCAAGTTGGGCTGAAGGGCCTGTTTCCACCCTGTATCACTCTAAGACTCTAATTATGTTTGGCTGTCCCCGACCAGTTAGTATTTGCTCATTGTTACTGCATCTGTCCTCATGCTCTTGATTTCTATTTGGAGTTTTATCTTTAATCAGATCATGTTTGAGATTGTTACATTTACGATAGGGGGTCAGAAGGGAAAATAGATATTTGACACTGGGCTGTGTTCAGTTTGACCCCAATTAGGCAGGTTTTAACAAAGGGATTGTACAGCCCTTCCTGCACTGCACTGAAAGGTCAACCTGGATTTATTGTATTGTATTGTATTGTATTGTATTCAATTTATTGTCATTGTCTCAATTTGAGACAACGAAATGAATTTTCCTTACAGGCAGTATCGTTAAAAAAAAATCACAATAAAAATTATTGTAACAAAACATATTAAAAATAATGGGAAATGAATTTAAAAATTTTTTAGCACAAACACATAAGTAATACAGCACCCCAGTGGAAACAGGCAGCCTTCGGTGTCCCTGTTGAGCCCTTCCCCACGCTGGTCGCCGCCCCGATCGCCCCAGGCCCTAACACTACTGTACACACCGGAGACAATTTACAGAAGCCAATTAACCTACAATTCTGAATGTCTTTGGGATGTGGGAGGAAATCCACGCAGGTCACGGGGAGAACGTAAAACTCCGTACAGACTGCACCCGTTGTCAGGATCGAACCTGGGTCTCTGGCACTGTAAGGCAGCAAACTCTACCGCTGCGCCACCGTGCCACCCGCTAACCCCCTGAACCGAGATACAATGTTCGGCATGCTATCCGGTTAAATTATACTACACATGAGGGTGATAGATCCTCCTCTGGAACAACACACACAGATTTGCTATCATCTGGTGCCATCTTGCAACCTCCAAGTCTCCTAAACATCTAATCATAGCCCCAGGAGATATGCAATTTCATACATTCTTACTTTAGGGCCTGAAGTCCTTTAAGGCCTGATGCGCTAGAATGCTGAGAACTATATTCTGCACTCTGTATCTTCCCCTATGCTCTACTTCTTGTATCTGAGTTTGACTTGATTGTATTTATGTGTAGTATTAGCTGATCTGATGGGATAGCGTGCAAAAACAAAACTTGGTACATGTGACAATAATAGTCCTGAACCATCACAACTAATCTGTCCACTTGCTTCCCCCAACAGCTGCTACTTGATGTTCAGGTAGCCATCCACCGGTTTTACAAAAACAAAACTGGTGGTCTGTTCTCCCCCCTCTCCCCCCATTGCCCCCCGGTTTTCTAACAACTGGTGGTCTGTTCCTCCCCCCCCCCCCCCACGCCCCCCCCCCCCCCCCCCCCCCCCCCCCCCCCCCCCCCCTCCCTTTAATCCATACTGACTGGTTGCATCATGGCCTGGTTCGGCAACTTGAACATCCAGGAGCGTAATAGACTACAAAAAGTTGTGACCACTGCCCAGCCCATCACCGGCTCGGCTCTGACCTCCCCACCATCGAAGGGATCTATCGAAGCCAACATCATCAGAGTCCCACGCTATCCTATGTTCAGAGAGGTGTGTGTGTGTGTGATGTGAATGTATGTGGTGTGTGAGATGTGTGTGTGTGTGTGTGTGTGTGTTTCTTGTCTGTGAGTGTGGGTGTGTGTGTGTGTGTGTTGTGTATGTGGTGTGTGGTGTGTGTGTGTGTGTGGTGTGGTTGTGTGGGGGGTGGTTGTGTGTGTTTGTTTGTGTGTGTGTGTGTGTGTGTGTGTGTGTGTGTGTGTGTGTGTGTGTGTGTGTGTGTGTGAATGTGTGTGTGTGTGTGTGTGTGTGTGTGTGTGTGTGTGTGTGTGTGTGTGTGTGTGAATGTATGTGTGTGTGTGTGTGTGTGTGTGTGTGTGTGTGTGTGTGTGTGTGTGTGTGTGTGTGGATGTGTGTGTGTGTGTGTGTGTGTGTGTGTGTGTGTGTGTGTGTGTGTGTGTTTGTGTGTGTGTGTGTGTGTGTGTGTGTGTGTTTGTGTTTGTGTGTGTGTGTGTGTGTGTGTGTGAGCGACAAACACAATAAACTGACCTAATGTTAATTGTTTGCGGGGCGTATGATACTGATCAGCCTTAAACTTCAAAAAGACCTCTTGGTTTACGTTCAGCTTGAGTGATTCCAGAACTATTTCTGCGCTTTGATGCAATTTTGCTTCCTCCCAGCTTCTTAAAATAATTCCTGGCTTTGAATCTGCTTCGCCTTGTAGCTCTTGACATGTAATGGAAGTATTATTTATGTTTTCATTGCTCATGCAGGCGGCTGTCAACAATTGTTCAGCATGCTAAAACATTAACACTTTCAGGGCAATCATCCTAATTCCCTTATGATGTTTAATGGCTCGATTGTAATCATGTATTGTCTTTTCGCCTACAGGGACTCACGCAACAAATGCTTTTCACTGTACCTCAGTACATGTGACAATAAACTAAACTGAACTGAACAAAAACTGATAGCTACGATAGACACACAGTGCTGGGGTAACTCAGTGGGGCAGGCAGCATCTCCGGAGAAAAAGGGTGGGTGACGTTTCTGGTCGGGATCCTTCTTCAAATGTTTTTTAAACATTGTGATAGTACCGGCCTCAACTGCCTCTTCTGGCAGTCTGAGGAAAGGTCTCAACCCGAAACGCCACCCATCCTTTTTCTCCAGAGTTGCTGCCTGACCCGCTGAGTTACTCCAGCACTTTGTGTGTCTATCTCCGTTATAGACCAGTACCTGCACTTCTTTCCCACACAAACTTGTACCCAGTGAAAGGCGCAACCGTAAATATTCAGTGGATCAGGCAGCGAGGAGTCGTCTTTGACCTGAAATGCCACATTGTTCTCGCCATAGATGCTGCTTTAACGTTTTGTTATTTTTTCTTGTTTTCATTTCAGATTGATAGCCCTGCCAGTTGTGCCTTCATTGTGAGCAGCTTTCCCACTTGGCTCAAGAGGTTCTGCATTTCAGTCATTCTGGCCAAGTTCAGGCTAAGATGGCAGTGGTGAAAGGTGAGGGGGGAAAGTCCCGCTTGTTGGAAGGGCGTTAGAATTTGGAGCATGCCGGCTTTAGAACAGGTCCACCACCGGTTCTCTGGCACCCTTGGTTCCGCAGCCTTTCTGGGTGATCCGATTTGCCATGATACACAGGTCACGGCTGTGGGGGCCGAGATACCGACCCGCAAAGTCGGCCGTGGGAACGGGTCTGTTGGCTCCGGCTCCAGAGTCCCGGAAAACCCTTCTTCAGAATGAGAGTCAGGGGAAAGGGAAACGAGAGATATAGACGGTGATGTAGAGAGATATAGAACAAATGAATGAACGATATGCAAAAGAGTAACAGTGATAAAGGAAACAGGCCATTGGGAGTTGTGAGCTAGGTGAAAATGAGTGACAGACAATGAGATTCAATACGCCGACTGTGAAGCAAGTACAATGACTTGTGTGGGAGGGACAGAGAGAGAGGGGATGCAAAGGTTACTTGAATTTAGAGAATATTAATTATCTCTCTATATCACTATCGATATCTCTTGTTTCCCTTTCCCCCGACTCTCAGTCTGAAGAAGGGTCTCAACTCAAAATGTTACCTATTCCTTTTCTCCAGCGATGCTGCCTGACCCGCTGAGTTACTCCAGCTTTTTGTGCCTATCTATAGTGATACTAATGGTTATAAGCTTGTTTCTATTCGTTCGTACCAAAGATCCTATAGCGGAGCAAGATAGACCACTCCTGCTAAATGAAATGGGCTGACATGTAGTACGCAACGGAGCGGAACGTGGGCCTTTTTTTCATCCATTTCAGTAACCCGACCTGACCCGACCCGACCCGACCCGCAGTGTAATCAACGTTGCGGGGGAACAGTTTGTGTTAATAAATTATAATTCTGTAAACGAGGAGAAGATTTTTACCAAAGAACTTTTATTTTTACGAGGATGTTTCCGTAACCGGCTTCCGTCTCCGCACGAGTATCTTCGCTCCGCTGCGGGATCTTTGGTGCGGAGATGGAAGCCGGTTACGGAAATGGGGCCGAAAATTACCCATGAATCTGCCCTTGACCGTACTACGTCTTTTCCGTCGAGTGTATCTTGCTCGCTATAGGATCTTTGGTTTGTACCACACTCGCAATAGCATTAAGGGCCTATTTATAAATTAAAAACAACAGTGAATCTGTTCGTGATCTCCCAGATGCCAAACATTTTGACTCCTCTTCCCATTCCCTTTGCTGCAAAAATGCCGGTCATGGTAAATATTTTTGATATATATAAGGATATACAAACGCTCCCCCCCCCCCCCCCCCCCCTCAAAACTCCTTAATTGATACCGAAACAGTGTGAAATCTCTTCTCATTTTGACAGCTTCAATATATCAGGCATATAAAACTATATATTATTTACAACCTTTTAATTAATAGAGAAATATAGCTTGTCGTGGCTCTCACAGTAATGAGTTCACAAAGATCAAGACTAAATTCTAGTTTATACCTCCTTCCTTAAGCATGCTGCAAGGTTGCGCAGCGGGAAAGTTGCTGCCTTACCACGCCAAAGACCCTGGTTCGATCCTAACCTCGGGTGCTGTCTCTAGGGAGCTTGTACAGTCTCCCCGTGATCGCGTTGGTTTTCTCAGGGTGCTCCGGTTTCCCGCCCTCATCCCAAAGAGGTGTAGGTTAATTGGCCCTCTGTAAATTGCCCCCCAGTGTGCAGGGAGTGGATGAGGAAGTGGGATGTATACTGGGGTGGCACGGTGGCGCAGCGGTAGAGTTGCTGCCTGACCGCGCCAGAGACCCGGGTTCCATCCTGACCTCGAGTGCAGTCTGTACGGAGTTTGTATTTTCTCTCAGTAACCGCGTGGGTTCACTCCAGGTGCTCCGGTTTTCTCCCACTCTCCAAGGACATACAGGTTTGTAGGTTAATTGGATTCAGTGAGAAAATGTGTAGATTGTCCCTAGTGTGTAGGGAGTGCTGGCGCTAGTGTATGGGGTGACCACCAGTAGGCATGTGCTCAGTGGGACAAATGCCCTGTTTCCTTGCTGTATCTCCAAAGCCTAATGTCTAATGGAGTAGAGACCTTGTGGTACAGCCACCAGCTCTCCAAATACCAAAGATACAATGCTAGTGATCCTTTCCAACCACCTCCATTAATGGACAAGAAATATGGAGTGGGATGGGTGAAATGCCTTATTGTCACATGTGGCAAGGCACAGTGAGATTCTACGTTATTATACCAAGGTATTCAAATAGCCGCTAGCCCTACGGAGCTGACGAAAAGGTACAGATGCTGCTGCAGTACGCTGATTCTCCAGCATCTCAGTTCCCTTTAAACACAAAATTTTCCCCCCCCCCCCCCCCACCCCCACAGTAGTTCCTCCACGCCAGGTCCCCATTGTTCAGTCTGATCACCAGTCTGAAGGTCTCGACCCGAAACCTCACCCATTCCTTCTCTCCAGGGATGCTGCCTGTCCCGCTGAGTTACTCCAGCATTTTGTGTCTATCCCCATTGTTCATTGTCCTCCCCCCCCCCCCCCCATTGTCCTTCCCCTCCCCCCCCCCCCCACCCCCCCCATTGTCGACCCGACCCGCGAGGACAATATAAGCTTTCCAATGGCATGACTCTTTCTAGTGGTATTTTATCATAGCTTTTAATACAAGAGAGGTTCTCTGAACTACAGATACCTGTGCTGGTTTGACATGGGTTTTAATTCTACCTGTGTGTGGCCTCAATGGGTAACATCTAAGGCTACGTGCAGCTAACGAGTGTGGGAAAGCTCTTATAATCCGCTTTCCGATTTTCCAGAAATCTGCATGGTTTGTTATCCGGCTCAGATGGCTTTGTTCCGCGCCATTCCTTTATCCCAGAGATACAGCGCAGAAACAGGCCCTTCGGCCCACCAAGTCCACGCCGACCAGCGATCCCCGCACATTGACACTATCCTACACACACACACACACTAGGGACAATTTGACATTTTCATACCGAGCCAATTAGCCTACAAACATGTACGTCTTTGGAGTGCAGCAGGAAACCACTGCCTCACAGCGCCAGAGACCCGGATTCGATCCCGACTACGGGTGCTGTCTGTACGGAGTTTGCACGTTCTCCCCGTGACCTGCGTGGGGTTTTCTCCGAGATCTTGTGTATCCTAGCACACTCCAAAGGCGAACAGGTTTGTAGGTTAATCGGCTTGGTATGCATGTACAATTGTCCCTAGTGTGTGTGTGTGTAGGGTGGTGTCAATGCGCGGGGATCGCTGGCCAGTGCGGACTCGATGGGCCGAAGGGCCTGTTTCCGCGCTGTATCTCTAAACTAAACTACTCCAATTGGTTTTGTTTTCGACACGTGGTTGGATAGAAACGAACAAATGGACCCATGCCCAAGTGTCCAAGTACCCAAACCCGTGGGTGCGGGTGGAATGTCATCCTCATCAGCAGAGTATCACGGACCGCTGTGATTCAAGCCCCACATGTTGGACAGCTCTAGGAGAATCTACACTCAGCCACAGGAGCACCTTCACAAAAACAAGCTTGCGCTTCTAAAGGGGGGGGGGTGTGGAAATTAATGAATCGTCAGCAGATGGGAACTGTTAATGAAATGATCAATCAGAATTTATAATCCCAGGGACATATGGGTGAGGGGGGAGGGGGAGGGGGGGGGGGAAGGGAAGAGCCGAACCGAATAACAGGTTGCAGTTTATAATGAAATATTAAAAAGTTGTATTTTCATTAAAGGATGTCACACTGAGCTTTGGAATGACAGGCACTGCCAAAGACGGCTGGAAATATGATACAATACGGTAGAACTTTATTTGTCCCAGGGGGGAAATGTTGTCTGCCAACAGTCATAAAACACAACAAGATGCATGGAGCATGAAGTTAAAGTGACGAGTGGCAAGGATTGGGGATGGGCAAAGATTGGGGGGGGGAGCCAGTCTACCCCACGACAGAAGGGGGAGGAGTTTTACAGTTTGATAGCCACAGGGAAGAAGGGTCTCCTGTGGCGTTCTGTGCTGCATCTTGGTGGAACCAGTCTGTTGCTGAAGGTGCTCCTCAGGTTGAC
Organism: Leucoraja erinaceus; assembly: GCF_028641065.1. Taxonomy (NCBI): domain Eukaryota; kingdom Metazoa; phylum Chordata; class Chondrichthyes; order Rajiformes; family Rajidae; genus Leucoraja; species Leucoraja erinaceus. Next base: position 4,570,554 of record NC_073404.1, on the reverse strand, counting down.
CAGTGTGTCACGGAGGGGGTGAGCTGTATTGTCCAGGATGCTCCGCAGTTTGAGGAGCATCCTCCCCTCCAAGACCAACCTCCAGTGAATCCAACTCCAACTCCGCCCCCAGGATGGAGCCGGCCTTCCTGATGAGCTTGTTCATCCTGTTGCCGCCCGCAGCCTTCGCCCTGCTGCCCCCAGCACACGGCAGCGAAGAAGATGGCGCTGGCTGCCAACGACTGGTAGAACATCTGCAACATCTTGCTGCAGATGTTGAAGGAGCGGAGCCACCTCACAAAGTACAGCCGGCTCCGCCCCTTCTTGTACAGGGCCTCAGCGTTCCTGGACCGGTCCTGTTTACTCTCAACGGCCAAGCAGTCTCCAATCTCGTGCTCGGCGTCTATCAAGGGAACTGATAGCCACCCAAACCATTCCTTTTAATGTAATCGTCATCTTTTGATTAAGGGCTGCTTTCTCAGCACTGTCCTGTTAGCCTAGGTTCATTTAGAGTCATGGAGTCATTCCACACTGTGTGAAGATGGGGACGAGAATTCTCGAATTCTCCCAATTTTGTTAGTCCTTGCTGTCTCCTCCCCTTCCTCAGCCCCCCTGCTGTCTCCTCCCATCCCCCAGCCTTCGGGCTCCTACTCCTTTTCCCTTTCTTGTCCCCGCCCACCCCGGCCCCCAATCAGTCTGAAGAAGGGTTTCGGCCCGAAACGTTGCCTATTTCCTTCGCTCCATAGATGCTGCTGCACCCGCTGAGTTTCTCCAGCTTTTTTGTGTAACCTTCGATTCTCCAGCATCTGCAGTTCCCTCTTAAACACGACGAGAATATTAAAACTGAAACAAAAACCAAAAACAAAAAAGTAAAATTTAAAACGGAACTAAGGCCCCTGTCCCACTTAGGAGACCTAAACAGCAACCTCTGGTGGCCTTGCCCGCCACCCGAAAAAAAATCACGGTCGAGGTGACCTGCAACCTCCCATGCATGTTGAAAACCTTCCTCGACTATGAAGAAAACCGGCTTCGACTAGACTTGCGACTAAAAAAAATATCGATTTTTCAAACGGCAACCTATTTTTAGTCGAGGCCGGTTTTAATCATGATGAAAAAATAGCAGCAACCTAGATGAAGCCTCGACCACGCGGAAACCACTTTCAACCATTAGGGAGAGTGACCAAAACCTCCGGTGACCTCGTGGAGACCTTGGGTGGCGGGCAAGGTCACCAGAGGTTGCTGTTTAGGTCTCCTAAGTGGGACAGGGGCTTTAAACTACGCGAGGTTAATTGGCCTCTGTAAATTGCCCCCAGAGTGCAGGGAGCGGATGAGAAAGTGGGATAACGTAGATCTAGCGTGAACGATGATTGATGATCGGACAACTGCAGGAGGCGTTTGTGCCATCTTTGGCCCAAGACTTGAAACTTCTGGGCCACTCCTTGACTGACTGAATATACATCTGTTCCATTTGCAGGACATACCCAGGAATTGTGACAGCATTCTTGGACATTGGCTGCATGGATTGATTCTTTAAACATGGCCATGCCAGGCTACGGTTTGATTAATTAGGGGGCAGCGCTCCAAGTTTAGACACTAGTTATCAGTTATTCATGAGGGAGATCTTTCAAGGATAAATTGGACTGGGAACAACTTTATCATATCTGAAACCAAGGTTGACAGAAGACGTTACAAAGTGCTGGAGTAACTCAGCGGGTCAGTCAGCATTCCTGGAGAGCGTGGTCGGCTGATGTTTCGGGTCAAGCACTGCTTTCTGGTTGTGGTAGGATGATTCAGTAGCCCCAGCTGCTATTAGGCAACTGAATCATCCTACCACAACTGAATCATCCTACCACAACCGAAGGCGGCCCGTAACCCAAAATCATCCAGCCCGCAGGCGGATTTTTTTCCCCGTAATCATCCGGCCCACCGAGCGAGGCTGTACCGCCGCCTGCGCAAAGCTGCCGGCACGGCCGTGCACCCTCTGTGAACACGTTTAAGAAAGAACTGCAAATGCTGGAAAAATCGAGGGTAAAACAAAAATGCTGGAGAAACTCAGCGGGTGAGACATGCAAGGATTGCACGAGGCTGCCTCACCCGCTGAGTTTCTCCAGCATTTGTGTCTACCTTCTGTGAGCACGTGATTTGATGCCTGCCATCCGGGGCGGGATCCACGTGTACACGTGATAGATGCGGCCCGCCATCCGCTCACAGACACGTGTCCCAGCCCCTGTGCAGAACAAGGTTGCCCACCCCTGCTGTAAATGGATTGATTGTAACCAGACATTGTCTTCCTGCTAACTGGTTAGCATGCAACAAAAGCTTGTCACTGTGTCTCAGTACATATGACAATAATCTAAGCTGAACTGAACTGAACCTTCAGACGACAGTCGACTTTAGCGTTTTATAATACAATTTACAGATGCTTGCTCGGCCATTTCAGAGGGCAATTAAGTAAACCACTTTACTCTTGGTCGAGAGTCACAATAAGACTATGCAGGGATAATAGATTTTCATCCCCAATGGTCATTAGTAAACCCGATGGGTTATTGCAAAAATCCAGTTGTTTTAATAGCTCCATCACTGAGCGGGGATTTTCTGTTTCAATTTAATTCAAGAACAAGTGAATTGAAGTTCCTCGGATGTATTGTGCTTGAGTTTGAACGGATTGCATCTCTGTATGATATATCTGATCTGTTTGATCACCTGCAAGACAAAGCTTTTCTCTGGCGATCGGCAGGTTAGCGCAGCAGTAGAGTTGCTGCCTCACAGCGCCGGGGACCCGGGTTCGATCCTCACCACGGGCGCTGTCTGTACGGAGTTTGTACGTTCTCCACGTGAGCGCGTGGGTTTTCTCCGCATGCTCCTGATTCCTCCCACACTCCGAAGACGTGCAGGTTTGTAGGGTAATATGCGTCGGTAAAAATCGGAAAATGTCCCTAGCCTACAAAACTCTTCCGCTGAGCCACTGTTAATTAGCTGCATTCTCTTAAACTAAAGATTGTTAACATTATATACATGAAAAATATCTGTACAATCCTAGGGGGAATAATATCAGCTTTCGTATAACCAATGAAAGGGTAATGAGATATTTTTCTAGTTGTCCTTTTTATATTTATTAACACTAATGGAGTAATCCTACACGGCAACTAATGACAGAAGCGCACAATGACCCCAGATTTATGAACTGCATTTTATTTCTACATTTCTTTAAAGAACTCCCTCGATGCTGAGAGTAATAGGAACGACATTTTTCACTTTGTGTGTAACAGGGTAATGCTGTAAATAATGAGTCTTGATGCCGACAGAGCCTGGATCGGTGCTGCCTTCAGTAAGTGAAGCTGAACAATAGCCACGCAGCAAGTGCCTGTAATCATCAATAACAAGGAAGAAAATAATCCTCTGTTCGACAGTTACAATCACGGAGAAAATTGAAACTGCAGCTCTTGGGAACAGGCGACCAGCTTCCGTCCCTTCTGCACTAGACGTGGACTAGTTTAGTTTAGTTTAGAGATACAGCACGGAAACAGGCCCTTTGGTACACTGAGTCCGCGCCGACCAGCGATCCCCGCACAATAGCGCTACTCTAGCACCAGCCGGGGGCTCGGCTGGGCCGGGCGCCGCTTCAAGAGGTCGAGCACGTGGAGCGCACGCGGCCTACAGCGGTGGAGCAGCGGCGGAGGGCACCACGGCTACGCTTGGCCTAGCCGACCCTGCAATGTTGCCATGGCAACGGGCCTTCATGGTCAGGTCAAGATCCCTGCACTTACAAAAACTGGGACTTGATAATGGCACCAATCTGGCGACTCTGTATATTGTCTCAGTGTACTGCTACGATACACTTGTACTGTATCTGAGATGCCTATCTAATATGTATCTAAGTGCTTATGTATATATGTATACAGTCACGGGGAGAACGTACAAACTCCACACAGACAGCGCCTGATGTCAGGATCGAACCCGCGTCTCTGGCGCTGTGAGGCAGCATCTCTACCGCTGCGCCACCCTGCCGCACACATCACCTTGTAACCACACGGGGTGGAGAGACAGGATAAAGGGTTAAAGACCACCACGTAAGGAAAGAAAATATGATTACGTGCACCTCGGGAATTACAACAAATGTCTGCCAATTAACAACGAACAAGAAGCTCCTAAAGCAGGCATGAGGACTTCAATTCTTTTTTAAAGAGCAATAATAATGTCTTGGGAACCCTATTTGCAAGTTTTATTGTTCATTTAAAAAATAATTTTGTTTTAAAAAAGCAGCACGGTGATGCCGCAGTAGAGTCGCTGCCTCACAGCACCGGAGACCCCGGTTCGATCCTGACCACGGGCACTGTCTGTACGGAGTTTGTACGTTCTCCCCGTGACCGCGTGGGTTTTCTCCGGGTGCTCCGGTTTCCTCCCACACACCAAAGACGTCCATGTTTGTCGGCTAATTGGCATTGGTAAAAATGTAAATTGTCCCTAGTGTGTGCGTAGGATATTGTTAGTGTGCAAGGTGATTGCTGGTCGGCATGGACTTGGTGGGTTGAAGGTATGGTGCGTTATTTGTCACATGTGCCGAGGTACAGTGAAGTTCATTTTTGTATACAGTTCAGTACACGTGTAACTACACATAAGCACTTAGATGCATTGTAGTAGGCATTTAGCTTAACTCAGTATATTATAATTATAACCAATTTCCTTTAATTTGATCTGCCTGTAATTATGTGGTGGGATTGGTACGTAGTCTGAGGCGTGTTCGTGGATAGTATTCTGGCGCAAACGCCCAGGTGGTTTAGTTTAGTTCGGCGAAGGCTATGGGAAGATATAGTTTTCGACCATGATCACGAGTATGATTGAAACGTATATACGCTGGAAGACGATGTACTTATACAAGAGGTTTTCAGTGATTTTACTGGTTTGTACAACTACAATAGGAAACTACTAATCAAGAGATTGCTTCTGGAATATTCATCTTTCGACGGCTTTGAATGTCTCGTGGAGCACTCGTGGAATGCGTAAGATTACCTTTGGACCCATAGTCAGCACATTAGTGACTATCGAGGGCTAAATCCTTGAGATGTCATAAAGACAGCCACTACATACATCTTAGATAAGCATCTCAGATACAGCACCATGTCTAGTGGGAGTACACTGAGACAGTATACAGAGTCACCAGATTGGCACCATTTGTGATTCAAATGAAGGGCTTGTTTCTACGCTGTATTAGCCCTGACCCACGGTGCGAGTTCATTCCAAGAGCTCGCCCGAGTATAAAAAAAATCAAACTCGTGGTAACCATGGAGAATGAACGTAGCAGGTACGTCGGAGCTCGGGGAGGTCTCTTAGCGGCTCGTAACGCTAACGGCAGGTACTCGGGAAGACTCACTATCGGCAGGTAAGCTCGGGAAGACTCGTGAAGATTTTTCAGCATGTTGAAAAATGTCCACGAGAGCCCCGAGTACCGACCAGTGGCCATTACCATAAATCTCCGAGTTCGAATCAGGGCAAACTTGGAAGAGCTCTTGGAATGAACTCGTACTGTGGGACAGGGGTTTATCTCTAAACTAAATGGAACTAAACCATTTCTTTGACACTCAAGGATTTTGAGTACAATCAGCTCAATCAACATCCCCAACCTTCTCATTATTCCGCACTTCCAGGACTTGCATGCAAATGCATGTATAGAATATTATCTTTCTTACAATGTTTGAGATGCCAATGAGGTACAGTAGTTGTCCAAATGCTCCTAATACATCTCAAAACATGTTGGTCTTGTCCCATAAGGTCATAAATTCTAGGAGCAGAATTAGGCCCATCCGCCCATCAAGTCTACTCCGCCATTCAATCACGGCTGATCTATCATTCCCTCTCAACCCCATTCTCCTGCCTTCTCCCCATAACCACTGACACCCGGACTAATCACGGAACTGTCAATCTCCACCCTAAAAATACCCATTGACTTGGTCGCCACAGTTGTTTGTGAATTCCACAGATTCACCAGCCTCTGACTAAAGAAATTCCTTCTCTCCTTTCTAAAGGTACGTCCTTTTATTCTGAGGCTGTGCCCTCTGGTCCTAGACTCTCCCAGTGGCGGAAACATCCTCTCCACATCCACGCTATCCACGGTTGTCTGTGGGTCTCATCTCGCACATCGCACACAGGTGCCTAGTGCAGGTCTCAAGTTACAGTAGTAGAATTAGGCCATTCGGCCCATCGAGTCTACTCTGCCATCCAAACATGGCGGATCTCTTCCTCCTAATCCCATTTTCCTTCCTTCTCCCCATAACCCTCGACACGCATGTACGCAGTTTGTACGTTCTCCCCGTGATCTGCGTGGGGTTCTCTGAGATCTCCCACACTCCAAAGACGTACGGGTATGTTGGTTAATTGGCTTGGTATAAATATAAATTTCCCTAGTAGGTATAGGATAGCGTTAGTGTGCGGGGATCGCTGGTCGGCGTGGACCCGTTGGGCCGAAAGAGCCAGTTTCTGCGTTGTATCTCTAAACTAAACTAAACTAAACCCGTTCTAATCATGAATTTGTCTATCTTTGTCTTAAAGATATCCACTGACTTGTCCTCCACATCCCTCTGCGGCAATGAGTTCCACAGATTAACTACCCTCTGACTAAAGAAGTTTCTCCACACCTCCTTTCTAAAAAAGCGCCCTTTAATTCTGAGGCTATGACCTCTGGTCCTAGACTCTCCCACCAGTGGAAACATCCTTTCCACATCCACTCTATCTATGCCTTTCATTATTCTATAAGTTTTAATGAGGTTCCCCCTCAACCTTCTAAACTCCAGCGTGTAGAGGCCCAGTGCCGTCAAACGCTCATCATATGCTAACCCACGCATTCCTGGAATCATTCTTCAACATTACATCTCCTTTGATTTGTGTGCTAATTGACATTAATCCATCAACCGTGCTTAGAAGGCCAACGAGGATATTAAACTTTGGAAGGAAAGATGTCTGCAGGGATAATCTGCCAGAGATATTGGAACAATATTATGAGGTTAACGCAAGGCAGGATGTCCAAACAATTTGCCGTGTTACCTGCGCGGGGCCTCAGGGACAAGAGTATATTTGCATATGCGAACACAAAATGCTGGAGTAACTCAGCGGGCCAGACAACATCTCTGGAGAAAAGGAATAGGTGACGTTTTGGGTCGAGACACTTCTTCAAAATAGAAACAAGAGATATAGACAGTGATTTGGAGAGATTAAAAAATATGAATAATAAAGATATGCAAAAATGTAACGATGATCAAGGAAATTGTCATAGTTGTCCGTGCTGTAACGAGTTAGACAGACAACGAAACTCACCAAGACAACTGTGAAACTAGTACAACAACTCGAGTGGGAGAGGGACAGAGAGAGAGGATGCAAGGATTACTTGAATCCTAGGGAAATCAATAGTCATATTGTTGGGGTGTAAGCTGCCCAAGGGAAACACGAGGTGTTGTTCCTCCAATTTGCGCTGGGCCTCGCTCTGACAGTGGGAATGGGAAGGGGAGTTAAAGTGTTTGGAGACCGTGAGATCAGGTAGGCCCAGGCGGGCTGAGCAAAGGTGTTCGACAAAACGAGCGCCCATTCTATGTTTGACCCCGCTGATGTATAACAGTCTACACCTGGATCAACGGATACTGTAGAGGAGGTCGGAGAAGGTGCAAGTGAACTTCTGACTGACCTGAAAGGACTGTTGGAGTCCCTGGACAGAATCGAGGGAGGAGGTATTGGGATCTTCTGTGGTTGCTGGGGAAGTTACCTGGGGAGGGGGTGGTTCGCATATATGTCACGATACTCAAACCAAATGATACTGCTATACCAATTTAGGATAACATGTGTCAACATAGCAATGATGAACGACACTTTCTGAAGCCATGGACTGGAGACACAACACTGTGAGGGAACAGTGCAAGTGGCAGTATGAACGCATTGTTGAGCTTTGGGTCCACCACCAAACTTGCTGGCTTGGAAGTACCCAGCCTTGTATCTGATTCTCAATAATACTTCGAGAATTAGTAGAGAACTCTAGAGTTGTAGAAGGACACAAAGTGCCGGAGGATTAGGGCTGCACGGCCGCGGTGCAGCGGCAGAGTCACTGACTTACAACGCCATAGACCCGGGTTTGATCCTGACTACGGGCGCCGTCTGTACGGAGTTTGTACGCCTTCCCTATGTCCGTGTGGGTTTTCTCCGAGTGCTCCGGTTTCCTCCCACACTCCAAGGGCAAACAGGTTTGTAGGTTAATTGGCTTCGGTAAAAATTGTGAATTGTCCCTAGTGTTGAGGATAGTGCTCGTGTGCGCGGTGATCGCTGGTCGGCGCGGATACGGTCTGTTTCTACCCTGTATCTCTCAAAGTATAAGACTAATGAATGTAAGCCTGCTGTCACAGTGGGAACTAAGGGCACATTTCACAGATTATGCGAGCATTAATAATTTAGACTCTGCAGTTGAAGGCATGATGATGAAGATCGAATATAATACAAAATTGGAATGAGTGTTTGACAATGAGAGGGAAAGCCTCCAACTTCAGGAAGGTAAAGATGATCTGATCAATTGGGTTAAAAAAAGTGGCATTAGGTCATAAGAGAGAGTTAGATAGAGCTCTAGGGGCTAGTGGAGTCAAGGGATATGGGGAGAAGTAGGCATGGGTTATTGATAGGGGACGATCAGCCATGATCACAATGAATGGCGGTGCTGGCTCGAAGGGCCGAATGGCCTCCTCCTGCACCTATTTTCTATGTTTCTAGGTTTCTATAAGGTCATATGTGATAAGAGTAGAATTAGGCCATTCGGCCCATCAAGTCTACGCCGCCATTCAATCATAGCTGATCTATCTCTCCCGCCGAACACCATTCTCCCTCTGACACCCGTGCCAATCAAGATCTATCTATGTCTTTAAAATATCCACTGACTTGGCCTCCACGGCTTTCTGTGGCAAAGAATTCCACAGATTCACCAAACTCTGACTAAAGAAATGTCCTTCCTAAAAGAACGTTCTTTAATTCTGATGGCAGGTGGAATTTGATCCAGAGTAAGGTCGTGGTATTACATTTGAGGTGGTGTAGCATACAAAGGGAATTCATGGACAGATACTGAGAAGTTGAGTTCCGTTTAGTTTATTGTCACGTGTACCGAGGTACAGCGAAAAGCTTTTGTTGTGTGCTAACCAGGCAGTGGAAAATCAATACATGATTACAATCGAGCCATCCACAGTGTATTGATACATGATAAAGGGCATAACGTTCAGTGCAAGGTAAAGCTCGTACAAGTGCAGAAAGAACAGTGGCATCTTTCTGTTTATGACCACAGATCCCCAAGTAACGCAGGACATTTGGAATGAGGCCAGACGCAAATTGGTGGTACAGCGCCTCCCTCATATTTCATTTGGGCAGCTTACAACCAGGCGATATGAATATTGATTTCTCTAACTTCAAGTAACCCTGGCATTCCCTCCCCCACCCTAGTCGGCGTACCAGTTTCACTGTCGTCCTGCTGAGTTTCACTGTTTGTGTCACTCATTATCACCATGCTCCACAGCCAACAATGGACCATTGTGGGCTCCACCTTTCTTTGAACATTGTTGCATTTTGCATACCTTTCATTCATTTGTCCCATGTACCTTTCCAGATCTCTCTCCAGTCCCTCTCCACCAACTCTCTGTCTGAAGAAGGTCTCCACCCGAAACGTCGCCTTTTCCTTTTCTCCAGAGATGCTGCCTGACCCGCAGAGTTACTTCAGCTTTTTATGTCTATATATTTGGACAGTCTCATGGGATAGGAAAGGTTTGGACGGATATGGGACAAATGCAGGCGGGGGGACTCGTATAGATGGGGCATGTTGGTTGGCAAGGGCAATTTGGGCCAAAGGGCCTGTTTCCATGCTGTAACACTGAGACTCGATGACAAGTAGATAAAGAGAAAATGGACTGTGTTCCTATATTAGTCCAAGAAACTGAATATAGGAAGAACCCTTCATAGAGCATTTAGTATTACTGTCCAGAATAAACTTCTCTGCACTGGCTTGCTGCCATTTGTATTTTGAAAAGCTACTTTGGAGAAGGTGCAAAAAAATGATTGATTAGACTTTATTAAAGAGAGGTGATGTAATGGCTTTTAAGGTTATTAGAGGTTATAGGTCAGCATCACTATTGAAGGAGAGTTCAGACGGAGTGACCTCATGGGCAAGATATCAGCCAATAAAAGGTATTAAAGAAGGCAGGAAACATTTTCTTTGTGGCAAATGCAAAACGTTTCCTTGTGAGGCTAAACGGAGCAAATAAACTCAATTGGGAGCCTAGTTTAGTTTAGTTTAGAGATACAGCATGTAAAGAGGCCATTTGACCCACTGAGTCCATACGGACCATCTAGTTCACACTGGTTCCATGTTATCCCAATTCCTCATCCACTCCCTACACACTAGGGGCAACTTACAGAGGGCCAATTAACCTACAAACCTGCACGTCTTTGGAACATGGGAGGAAACTAGAGCACCCGGAGAGAACTCACGTGGTCACGGGGAAAACGTGCAAACTCCGTACTGACGGTGGCCGTAGTCAGGATCTGGCGCTGTAAGGCAGAAACTACCTCTGCGCCATTGTGCTGCTGAGTCTATGGAATTCTCTGCCTCAGAGGGCGGTGGAGGCTGGTTCTCTGGATGCTTTCAAGAGAGAGCTAGATAGGGCTCTTAAAAATAACGGAGTCAGGGGATATGGGGAGAAGGCAGGAACGGGGAACTGATTGGGAATGATCAGCCATGATCACATTGAATGGCGGTGCTGGCTCGAAGGGCCGAATGGCCTACTCCTGCACCTATTGTCTATTGTCTATTATTCACGAATGGGAAGGTAGTGGAAAGACATTGGAAAAGAAGGATTCCTGTCCTATAATTCTGCGGTAAAAGGTCCATCTTTAGGAGCAGCTTTTTATATTATCATCCAACTAGTTAAAGGAGGCACAGCTGGTAGAGCCACTGCCTCACAGCAACAGGGACCTGGGTTAGATTCTGAACTCAGGTGCTGTATGGGCGGAGTTTGCACGTTCTCCCAGGGACCACATGGGTTTCCTCCAGATGCTCCGATTTCCCCCCACATCCCGAAGGTACGGTGGGTTCGTGGGTTAATTGGTCCTCTGTAAAATTGCCCCTGGTGTGCGGGGAGCGGATGCCAAAGTGGGATAACATAGAATGAGTGTGAACGGGTTATCGATGGCTGGCGTGGACTCGGTGGGCCGAAGGGACTACGTACGTCCCTGCTGTATCGTTCAATCAAGCAATCAACCAGCCTGCAATTTCTCAAGAGTAGTGGGCAATCTAAGGTTTCAGCTTAACATATAATGTGCTGCAATTCTCTAAAATCTGTTTAGCGGGTGAACTGTGAAGATGAAAATAGCAGTTTACGGGCGGCACAGTGCCATAGCGGTAGTGTTGCATCCTCACAGAGCCAGAAAGCCGGGTTCAATACTGAACTGTCGGCGCTGTCTGTATGGAGTTTGCACTTTCTCCCCGTGACAGCGTGGGTTTCCTCCGGGAGCTCCGGTTTCCTCCCACATTTCAAAGACATGTAGGTGGGTAGGTTAATTTGGCTTCTCTAAATTGTAAATTGTCCCTAGTGTGTATGGGGTTATCGCTGGTCGATAAATCTCTGAACTAAATGAAACAAAACAATTGTCAGAGTGAGGCCCAGCGCAAATTGGAGGAACAGCACCTCATATTTTGCTTGGGTAGTTTACACCGCAGCAGTATGAACATTGACTTCTCTAACTTCAGATGGCCCTTGCCTTCTCTCTCCATCCCCTTCCCAGTTCTCCCACTAGTCTTACTGTCTCCGCCCCCTCTCCTGACATCAGTCTGAAGAAGGGTCTCGACCCGAAACGTCGCCCGTTCCTTCTCTCCAGAGATGCTGCCTGTCCCGCTGAGTTACTCCAGCATTCTGTGTCTACCTTCAATTTAAACCAGCATCTGCAGTTCTTTCTTACACACCAAATAACTGGACTTTTTGTGACTGGCCGCGGTATTAAGTCAATACACTGACCTTGCACAGGAAGGAACTGCAGAAACTGGTTTACACCAAAGTTAGACACCAAATGCTGGAGTAACTCAGTGGGTTAGGCAGCATCTCTGGAGAAAAGGAATAGGTGACGTTTCGGATCTGAAGAAGGGTCTCGACACAAAACGTCACATAGAAACATAAAAAATAGGTGCAGGAGGAGGCCATTCGCCCCTTCGAGCTAGCACCGCCATTCCTTGTGATCATGGCTGATCGTCCCCAATCAATAACCCGTGCCTGCCTTCTCCCCATATCCCTTGATTCCACTAGAGCTCTATCTAACTCTCTTAAATCCATCCAGTGATTTGGCCTCCACTGCCATAGAAACATAGAAAATAGTCACCTATTCCTTTTCTCCAGAGATGCTGCCAGACCCACTGAGTTGGTCCAGCATTTGGTGTCTATTTTCAATGCACTGACCTTACTGTGCTCGGGAAGGGGTTCAGCAGAGTGATGAGAGAAAGGTTTTCTCTCTCTGTTGCATGTCAAGTCCCAAGTAATTGGAGCACTTGCAAGCCCTTCGACTGGGCACGACTTTACAGCATGGAAACCACTCATCATTTGTGACAAGATTGTCACTTTTACTCAGTTTGCTGATCATGATGGCTGGAACAGGGAAAAGCACTGTTATGTTGTGGCAGCGGATTTATTGTGTTGAGTTTACGCACCATACTAAACATAGCAACATAGAAAATAGGTGCAGGAATAGGCTGATCATTCAGAATCACTACCCCGTTCCTGCTTTCTCCCCATATCCCTTGGTTTGTTTAGCCCTAAGAGCTAAATCTAACTCTCTCTTGAATACATCCAGTGAATTGGCCTCCACTGCCTTCTGTGGCAGAGAATTCCACAGATTCGCAACTCTCTGGGTGAAGAAGATTTTCCTCATCTCAGTCCTAAGTGGCCGACCCCTTATTCTTAAACTGTGACCCCTGGTTCTGGACTCTCCCAACATCGGGAACATGTTTCCTGCATCTAGCTGGTCCAATCCCTGAAGGATTTTATATATTTCTCAAAGATCCCCTCTCTTCCGTCTAACTTCCAGTGAATACAAGCCCAGTACGAGCTCGCTCGGTGATTTTCTCAGTCATTCGAGCCAGTGAATTTCAGAGCAAAACACAAATTGCTGGAGAAACTCAGTGGGCCTGGCAGCGTCCGTTGAGGAAATAGACAGGTGACATTTGACAGGGGAGTTGCAGATGTAGCCCAGCCCATCATGCAGACCAGGCTCACCACCGTGGACTCTGTCTACACCTCACGCTGCCTGGGATAAGCAGCCAATATAATCATAGACTTGTCCCACCCCAGTCATTCTTCTTAGCTGCATGCCAGGAGTGTCCCAGGGCAGGGCTGAAGATATCCTGGTTGGGTCACTATTGGGCCTGGCCAAGCTGGCCATCCGTGAGTCAAGGCGCCAGGCGGAAAAGGACCCTGCCCGAGCCAGCTGCCTGCCCCCTTTTCCAGGGTTACGTCCGCGCCTGGGTGGTACTAGAGAGGAGGGTGTGTGCGCTGTCCACAGGCACCCTGGGGGATTTCCGGGACCACGGGGGGTGGGCGGGTGGAATACATCCTTAAAATGAATGGGGAAATAGTTGTTTAAGAATGTAACATTGAAGAATACTTGTTTAGATAATTGGGTGATTTTATATTATGGTGGTGGGTTTGTTTTGTATTGTATATATTATTGCAATAATTGATTACATTTATTTTTGTTAAAGTAAAGGAGTGTCCCAGCAGGCACGGCGCGGCGCGGCACGCTACTGCGGACTGACAATGGAGAGACCGCTGTCACGGACTGAAGACTTGCTCTCCGTGGACAGGACATGACCGAGGATCGCCCAGTTGGCCCGTCCCGCCCACCGTAGGCCCGTCCCGCCCACCGTAGATTCCAAACTCGGCCGCGAGCCACCATCAGTCCTATCTAGTGCATGCCGCTGCATGTGGCAGCAGCCCCCTCCCCCATCCTCGCCATGTCCCCGGTCGTCGGCTCCCTCGAGGGAGCAGACGAGAACAAAGCGGGGACCCAGCGAGGATGGGGGAGGGGGCTGCTGCCACGTGCAGCGGCACGCACTAGATAGGACTGTTTGGTGAATCTTTTGTAGTTTTGTCAGCACCAGAAACATGGCGGCACTCGTGTGCTGCCGAGGTGAGGTCTGCTGTACAGTTTTACCGGGTTATACGCTAAACAAAGCATTCCACTGTATATATCTACATAACTTTAAAACTCTCATCTTGTACGTGTGTATATGTGTGTGTTATTGTATTTTCGTCAAAATGCGTACATTTTTACATATTCTGACTCGCATTTTTCCCCTCCAGGCAGTGATCAGGTTCCCTTGAGATTGGATTCTATATTTTACATTATTCGCGATTAAAGCTTTAAAAATGCCATCTTTCATAAGATTTTTACTGTTAAAATCATTCCTCACAGTTTCCAACACACTTCGATACAAAGTTGCAAGACAGGAACACTCTGAACTTAAACCTTCAACATGAGGGGGCGCGCCAATCGGTATTGCAATTGGAACGGCTGCAGCAGGCAGGGTAGGTGCAATTGGAATTTATTTTAAAATCCAGTGCTGAGGGAGGCAGGGGAGTGCTGGAATCTTACATTCGGGAATGGCTTCAGTTGGGGGACCACGCCTCCCGTGGGGGCTACGGGTTAGTGGTGCAATATTGCGTTGGGGAACGGGTTGCGTTGGGGGACCAGGCCTCCTGTGTGAAAGGGACCAACGGCTCCCACTTGGTCTAATATATCTTATATTTCTATAAGATCACCCCTCATCTTTCTGCGCTCCAAGGAATAGAGTCTTAAGGGCCTGTCCCACTGTACGAGCTAATTCAAGAGCTCTCCCGAGTTTAAAAAAAAATCAAACTCATGGTAAGCACGTGGAATGTACGTTGCGGGTACGTCGGAGCTCAGGACGTTTCTTAGCGGCTCGTAACGCTAACGGCAGGTACTCGGGAAACGCGGTAAGCTCAGGAAGACTCGTGAAGATTTTTCAACCTGCTGAAAAATGTCCACGAGAGCCCCGAGTACCTACGAGCGGCTATTACCGTAATTCTCCGAGTTCGAATCAAGGGAAACTCGGGAGAACTCTTGAATTAGCTCGTATAGTGGGACAGCCCCTTTAGTCTGCTCAACCTCCCCCTGTAGCTCAGGCCCACGAGTCCTGGGATCATCCTCGTAGCTGGGCAGCACGCTGGCGCAGTGGTATAGTTGGTGCCTTACAGCGCCAAAGACCCAGGTTTGATCCCGACTGCGGGCGCTGTCTGGACGTAGTCTGTACTTTTGCGCCGTGACCTGCGTGGGTTTTCTCCGAGATCTTGGGTTTCCTCCCGCACTCCAAAGACGTGCAGGTTTATTGATTAATTGGCTTGTTATAATTGTAAATTGTTCCTCGTGTGTGTCGGGTGGTGTTAGTGTGCGGGGATCGCTGGTCGGTGCGGACTCGGTGGGCCTGTTTCTGCCCTGTATCTCTAAACTGAACACTGAACTAAATCTTCTCTGCGCCCAGGTTGTTCCGCTGTCAGGGGCTTAAGGGTTTGTCTCCTTCCAAGCTGCCGAATGATGATATCGGGAAGAGTGGAAAAGCCCGTCGGATGCTTGCTGCTTGGTGGAGATTACAGCGATCCAGCTTTATACTGCTAAACATTACACTGAATCATAGTGAGGACCACCCCACGCAGTGACAAGTTACCCCGAGGCGTAGAGTCTGTCATTCACCAGATTAATATTCCAGCTCGGCTGCTGAGCGATACTCAAATTTACAAACCTTGACAACGATCATTATTCTTAATTGGACAACTTTAAAGAAGGTATAAAGAAAATACCTCCAGCGGTTATTCCAAACAGGGAGGTCAATTCCCCCGGCCCAGCATCTGCGCTCTCAGAGAATCAACTGGATACAGTTGAAGTTTAGTTTATTGTCACATGTACCGAGGTACAGTGAAAAGCTTTTGCCACATGCTAACCAGTCAGCGGAAAGACAATACGTGATTACAATCGAGCCATCCACAGTGTACAGATGCACGATAAAGGGCATAACATGAATAACGCTTAGTGCAAGGTAAAGCCAATAAAGTCCGATCAAAGATAGTCCGTGAGTCTCCAATGAGGTGGATATTAGCCCAGGACTGCACTCTAGTTGTTGGTCAGATGGTTCAGTGAACACAGGGAGAGGTGACCGTGGTCTCGACCCGAAATGTCACCCATTCCTTCTCTCCAGAGATGCTGCCTGTCCCGCTGAGTTACTCCAGCATTTTGTGTCTTACCTTCATCTTTAGTTTAGAGACACAGGGCCTTCGGGCCAATGAGTCTATGCCGACCAGCGATCCCCATGCACTAGCAGTATCCTACAGACTAGATACAATTCACAATCTTTGCCGAATTTTTACCTGTACGTATTTGGAGTATGGGAGGAAACCGGAGCACCCGGAGAAAACTCCCGCCGTCACGGGGAGAAGGTACAGACTCCGTACAGACAACACCAGTGGTCAGGATTGAATCAGGGGTCTCTGGCGCTGTGAGGCAGCAACTCTGCGCTTTTCCTTACCCGATCTGTTTCGAATCGGTTGAGGACGAGCAGCTGAGCAAATGAGCAGCGACTCATTTCATTTCTTCCAACAGGTTCATGCAGCACTGCGATGGCAGACAGGCCTGCTTCCTTCACAGAGATGGCTTCAAAGAGAGACTGCCGTGTCTCAGTGCAGTGAATCAGTGCAGTGCCTCTCTGACAGCAGTCCCAGGCTGGGCCCAGGGGAATGGAGGCAAAACAGCAACAGAAGACAGACCAATGTAGAGGAATCTTCCACTGGGACCTGATGTTTCAGTTGTACAATGCCTCAGTGAGGCTGGAATTGGAGTAGTGTGTTCAGTATTGGTCACCCTATTACAGGAAGGATGTCGCTAACCTGGAAACAATGCAGAGAACATTTACGTGAATGTCGCCAGGACTCGAGGGCTTGAGATACAGGGAGAGGTTGGGCAGGCCAGGACTCCATTCCTTGGACCACAGGAAGATGAGGGGTGATCTTATAGTGGTGGGTAAGATCATGGGGGAATTGATAGGGTGAATGCAGAATCTTTTAGGGTAGGTGAATCAAGAGCCAGAAGATATAGGTTTTAGTTGAGGTAAAAGAAAGATTTAATAGGAACCCGAGGGGCTACATTTTCACACAGATGGACGTGATATCACAGCTTAAGGATAAGGGGGAAATCCTTAAAAACCGAGATGAGAAGAACTTTTTTCACACAGAGAGTGGTGAATCTCTGGAACTCTCTGCCACAGAGGGTAGTTGAGGCCAGTTCATTGGCTATATTTAAGAGGGAGGTAGATGTGGCCCTTGTGGCTAAGGGGATCAGGGGGTATGGAGAGAAGGCAGGTACGGGATATTGAGTTGGATGATCAGCCATGATCATATTGAATGGCGGTGCAGGCTCGAAGGGCCGAATGGCCTACTCCTGCACCTAATTTCTATGTTTCTATGATATATGGAAAGAGCTGGCAGAGGAAGTAGATAGATGATCCAGACTCTTGGATAGCAAAGGCTTAGAGGGTTATGGGCCTAATGGGGGCTAATGAGACTAGCTTAGATGGGGCATCTTGGTCGGCGTGGATGAGTTGAGCCCAAAGGCGGCACAGTGGTGCAGTGGTCCAGTTGCTGCCTTACAACACCAGAGACCCGGGTTCAATCCTGACTATGGGTGCAGTTTGTACGGAGTTTGTACGTTCTCTGCATGGAGTTTGCGTGGGTTTTCTCCGGATGCTCCAGTTTTCCACTACACTTCAAAGGCATGCAGATTTGTCAGTTAATTGGCTTCTGTAAATTGTAAATTGTCCCTAGTGTGTAGGATAGTGCTAGTGTACGGGGTTATCGCTGGATGGCGGGGACTGGGTGGGCCGAAGGGCCTTGTTTCCGGGCTGTGTCTCTCAAGCCTGTTTCCCTGCTGTGTGAGTCTGTGACTCCGTTTGGTGGCAGGGGCACAGCAGCTTTCAGAGAGCAATCTCTGCCAAGATGGTGGATGTAATAAGCCCCTGTCCCACTGTACGAGGTAATTCAAGAGTTCGCCCGAGTTTCCCTTGATTCGAACTCGGAGAATGTCCGTAGTGGGTCCGTAGGAGTTCGTGGATGTCTCGTAGCGGCTCGTACAAGTAAAAAGTAACAATTTTTTTCATCACGAGTATTTTTTTTACTCGTGGACCATTTTTCACAGTGTTGAAAAAACGTCACGAGTTACCGTATTTCCTAAGTACCTACTGTTACTCGTACGAGCCGCTACGAGACATCCACAAACTCCTACGTATCCGCTACGGACATTCTCCGAGTTCGAATCAGGGGAAAACTCGGGAGAACTCTTGAATTACCTCGTACAGTGGGACAGGCCCTTTAGGGGATGGGGGTAGGGATGGGAGCTGGGCAGTGTGTATTATCAGTGGGGGAGATGAAGATCAAATGCCACCTTATGAAAATGTACTGACACAATTCCTGAAGGGAATGCTACTGAAAGCGATACCATCTTTAGTACGCAGATAGACAAAACGTTGCAGTAACTCAGCGGGTCAGACTGCATCTCTGGCGAAAATAGGTGATGTTTCGGGTCGAGAACATTTTTACCATCTTCTGCACTTTGGCTGACAAACCAAGCATACTTCAGTCTGAGGAAAGATCTCAACCTGAAATGTCACCTATTCCTTTTCTCCAGAGATGCTGCCTGTCCCGCTGAGTTACTCCAGCGTTTTGAGTCTATACTTCAGACAAGATGACTGATCTTTTCAGCAGAAGCTGCAAGATTTTCACCCTGCACTCTAATCGCCTGAGGCCACAGAATTTCCTTCAACCTACTCAGCAATAAAAATATTTTAATGCTGCGATAATTAATTTCGTGAACACAAATTTTCCATTTCCCCCACACCAGCTTTCTCCGTGTTGGGGGAGGGGGAGTCAGTTCAGCAGATGATGGCTGTGTTCTTCAAAGAGGTTTGGATATTTTTTTATAGTGGTGTGTTCCAGAGGCCACCTGGCAATAGGAATCCTCACCAACAAATGAGAGAAGATAGATTTACGAGGATGTTGCCAGGGCCTGAGCTACAGGGAGAGGTTGGGACTCTAATCCTTGGAGCGCAGGAGGCTGAGGGGTGATCTTATAGTTGCAGTATTTTTCTGCCAGTTGGCGGCCGGGGAGATTTGTCTCTATCTTGCACCATCTCCATCTTCCAGTCTGAAGAAGGGTTCCAACCCGAAACGCCGTCTATCCCTTTCCTCCAGAGATGCTGCCTGACCTGCTGAGTAACTCCAGCACTTTGTGTCCATCTGCCTCCATCTTACAACTGATTCATTGTGGCTCTGATCTTAGAACATAGAACAGCACAGTGCAGGAAGGGAGACCCTTTGGCCCTCGATATTCGTGCCGAACAAGATGCCAAGTTGCACGGATCACATCTGCCTGTACATGATCCAAAAGCCCTTTAGTCCCTGCTCTTCCTTGTGCCAATCTAAAAGCCTCCTTAAACCCCTATTGTGTTTGCCTCCACTGCCACCCCAGGCAGTGCGTCCCAGGCCCCCATCACCCTCTGTAATAAAAACTTGCCCACACATGTTTAGTTTAGTTTAAGGATAGAGCGTGGAAACAGGCCCTTCAGCCCACTGATTCGCTCCGACCAGCGATTCCCATTCGCTAGTTCTATCCTACATACTAGGGTCAATTTAAGCCCCTGTCCCACGATGCAAGTTCACCCAAGAGCTCTCCCGAGTTTAAAAAAAATCAAACTCGTGGTACTTCATCACAAGTGTTTCTTTACTCTTGGACATTTTTCACACCGTTGAAAAAACTTCACGAGTTTCCGCGTTTCCCTAGTACCTGCCTTTAGCGTTACGAGCCGCTACGAGACGTCCACGAGCTCCGACGTACTCGCTATGTACATTCTACGTACTTACGCAGCAATTAACCAACAAGCCTGCACATCTTTGGAATGTGGGAGGAAACTGGAGCACCAGGAGAAAACCCGCGCGGTCACGGGGAGAACGTACAGACTCCGTACAGACAGCACACGTAGTCGGGATCGAACCCAATTCTCTGGCACTGGAAGGCATTAATCTTACCGCTACGCCGCTACGCCACTGTACCGCCCTTACCATCTCCATGAAACTTTCCCACCCTCTAGTATGGACATTTCCAACCTGGGAGAAAGGTTCTGACTGTCTACCCCATTAGTCCTGTCCCACGGTGCGAGTTCATTCCAAGAGCTCTCCCAAGTTAAAAAAAAAATCAAACTCGTGGGAAGCACGGAGAATGAACGTAGCGGGTACGTCGGAGCTCGGTGACGTCTCTTAGCGTAAACGGCAGGTACTCGGGAAGACTCGCTAATGGCAGGTAAGCACGGGAAGACTCGTGAAGATTTTTCAACATGATGAAAAATGTCCACGAGAGCCCCGAGTACCGACGAGCGGCCATTACCGTAAATCTCCGAGTTCGAATCAGGGCAAACTCGGGGAACTCGTGGAATGAACTCGTACACTTCAGTCAGGTCTCTCCTCAACCTCCCACCTCCGATCTTAACTAAATGATCGACAACAAACCCGTTCTTTCGACGGACTGGTGTCAAATCAGCAACCAAACTCCCCCCCCCTCCCCCCCCCAATCGCCTCCCATAGCTCTCTTGACATTTCTTGCTGATACTGCACGTAATATCACTTGATGGGCAGCACTCTGTAAGAAGCTGTTTTCAACAGTAACAATGTGAGTCGTTCTAAGATGTTACAATAATTGGACATCTTTCAGAGGAATGTCAGTGGCCTACAATATGTCTGCCTATCAGGAAGATAGTAACATCTCCAAAGACATACAGGTATGTAGGTTAAATGTTTAAGAAGGAACTGCAGATGCTGGAAAATCGGAGGTAGACGAAAAATGCTGGAGAAACTCAGCGGGTGCAGCAGCATCTATGGAGCAAAAGAAATAGGCAACGTTTCGGGACGAAACCCTTCGCTCCATAGATGCTGCTGCACCCACTGAGTTTCTCCAGCATTTTTCGTCTACCTTCAGGTGTGTAGGTTAATTGGCTTGGAAAAAATTGTCCCTAGTGGGTGTAGGATTGTGTTAACGTGCGGGGATCGCTGGTCGGCGCGGACGCGGTGGGCCGAAAGGGCCTGTTTCTGCGCTGGATCTCTAAACTAAACTAAACATCTCTGAACCAGTCCACTGTGTGTACAATTTGGTGCGTGAACTTTCAACGCGTCTGCCCTGTAGAGACTACAGACTCAAAATATATCAAAAAATTGTTATTTCTCTATAACCACACACACACACACACACACACACACACTGTCAACACCATCTGCTCACAAACGCTTGCACATCAGTGCAAAGAGTTTTTATTTCCGAGACGCGTCTGATTTTTTCCCCTGTACAGTTGCGTTTAATAATCTTCCCAATTATAATGCGCAGTCTTTCTACCTCTATTTTTTTTTTTCTATTTATCCTCAGCAGCTTATGCAATTGCAGGTTCGATCCTGACCATGGGTGCTGTCTGTATGGAGTTTGTACGTTCACCCCATGGGTTTGCTCCGAGACCTTTGGTTTCCTCCCACCCTCCAAAGATGTTTAAAAAAAAAAATCAAACCCGTGGTACTTCATCGCGAGTATTGTTTTTACTCTTGGGAGATTTTTCACACTGTTGAAAAAACTTCACGAGTTTCCGCGTTTCCCGAGTAACGGCCGTTAGCATTACGAGCCGCTATGAGACATCCACGAGCTCCGACGTACCCGCTACTTACATAATTACCATGAGTTTGATTTTTTTTTTTAAACTCAAGAGAGTTCTTGGGAAAACTCGCATCGTGGGACAGGTCTGTAAGCTAATTGGCTTGGTAAAATTGTAAATTGTACCTAGTGCGTGTGGGACAGTGCTTGTGTGCGGGGATCGCTGGTCGGCGCGGACTCGGTGGGCTGAAGGGCCTGTTTCCGTGCTGTATCTCTAAACTAAATGTCAGTGGTCTACAATAAATCTCTCCCTGCACGGGAGACCCGACCTTTTCTCGTCGGGTTTCCGTTATCGTTGGGGCTGCAACGAGGAGCGGCCTCCAACAGGAAGAGACCGGGGACTCTGATGCCGACGACTCACCGTCGCCGTCGCGGGGCTGGCCGAGGCCGGAGCGGGTGGAGCGGTGGAGGAGCGCTGCTGCTGCTGCTGCTGCGGCCCGACCAGAGAGTCGGAGGCTTCAACTGCAGGTCTGTGGACGGCGGCACCGCGGGTCCCTGGAGGGAGACCGCTTTTCAGGGCTCTCGCAACGGCGACTTCCCCCGCCCGAGTTGCGGGGTTGAAGAGTTCCTGGAGCGGGGCCGCAGCAGCACCGCCCCGCGCGGCTTGGAATGGCCGCTGGACTCTGCGAGCGCACGCCAGGGGCTCTAACAGCATGACCCGGTGTGCGACCTCGCACCACCCGGCGTGGCTTTAATGGCTGCGGGACAATCGCCATCGCCAGCCGGGGGCTTTGACTTTGACTCTGACATGGGGGGGGGGGGGGGGGAGGGAGAGTGCAGTGGAGAGATAAGTTTTTTTGGACTTCCATCACAGCAATGTGATGGATGTTTATGTTAATTATGTTGTGTCTTGGGTCTATTTGTTTGTAATGTATGGCTGCAGAAACGGCATTTCGTTTGGACCTCAAGGGGTCCAAATGACAATTAAATGTATCTTGTATCTTGTAAACTAAAGTAAAGTAAACATCAAGGTTTGTTTGTGCGTTAACCAATAAAGATCAGATGTACCATACATAAATAAAATCAAGTCAAACTCAAGTACAATAGGTAGAGCAAAGGGGAAGATACAGAGTGTAGAATATAGTTCTCAGCATTGTAGCGTACCAGTTCCAGAGGCAAAGTCCAATGTCCGCAATGGGGTAGAGATGAATGGGACAGAACCCTAGCTTATGGAAGGACCGTTTAGAAGCCCGATAACAGAGGGGGAAAAGCTGTTCCTGAGTCTAGTGGTGCGTGCTTTCAAGCTTCTGTACTTTTTGCTCGAAGGCAGCAGGGAGAAGAATTAACATTAACATGGAATACCTCCTGTTTGAGGGAGAATTATGGACGCAGCCCAGACGATCACGCAAACCAACTTTCCTTCCATTGACTCCACCTAAACTTCACACTGCCCTGGCAAGGCCACAGCATAGTTAAGCACCAGTCTCAATTATGGACACGTACTAGAGAGCGGTCCCGACCTCCATCTAAATCATTAGAGACCCTCGGACTCCCATTAATCGGACTTAACTGGACTTTAATCTTGCACCAAACGTTCTTCCCTGTCTCCTGTATCAGTACACTGTGGATGGCTTGATTGTAATCATGTATAGTCTTGATTCTCTGGAGAACATGAGAAAGTGAAGTTTCGGGTCGAGATCCTTCTGCAGACGTTGTGCGGAGGGGTGGGGAGGGGGGGGGGGGGAGAGAGAATTTGTGGTTGGGGGGGGGAGATGCAGAACGAAGCATGGTAGGTGATGCGTAGACACATACAAGGGGTGTTTGTGATAATTGGATCAAAAGCAAGAGAATAAAACAGAAGGTGTGAGAAGAAAGGATTGAAGGGTTGGGAATTATGAAGCCAGAGGAAGGAATGTGGGTGGAGCAGGTTCGGGGGGGGTTGGGGGTGAAACAGTTGCGAGTCAGGTGGGGCACAAAGGTGTAGGGGAGATGGGGGAGCCGACACTATGGCACAGTGGCACAGCGGTAGAGTTGCTGTCTTCCAGCGCCAGAGACCCGGGTTCCATCCTGACTACGGGTGCTGACGTATGGAGTTTGTACGTTACCGCGGTTTCCTGTCACGCTTCAAAGACGTGCAGGTTTGTAGGTGAATTGGCTTCTGTAAATTGTAAATGGTCCCTGGAGTGTAGGATACTGCTAGTGGGCCGGGCGATCGCTGGTCGGCGCGGACACGGTGGGCCGAAGGGCCTCGTTCCACTCTGTCTCTCTAAAGTCCAAAGTTCCGAGACTCTGGCGAAGAATGAAGTAAAGTTGGGGTCCATTGCATGTGTGGGTGAGTGCGGGCTGGAGTTGTGGTGCAGGAGCGTCAGAGCGAGGGTCTGCTGGTGCCGGTGAACGGCGGCCAGCGCGGAACGCAGGGACGCGGAGGGCGAACTTGTTGTGAGAAACGGTCATCGAGGTTGGATCCGAAGCGGGAGGACAACAATCAGAGCCGGAAGCCACGAGGCACAAGATGGCGGCCCAGGAGAGCGTTCATTGAACATGCGTCGCCGTGGTGACGAGTCCGGGTTAGAGGCTCCATAAGGCGGTCAGGCCTGGCCAGGAATATTGTGAGGGTCCAGAGGTTTACAAGAATGATCCCAGGAATGAGTAGGTTAACATATGATGAGCGTTTGACAGCACTGGGCCTGGGCTCACTGGAGTTTAGAAGAATGAGGGGGGACCTCATTGAAACATACAGAATAGTGAAAGGCCTAGATAGAATAGATGTGGAGAGGATGATTCCACTAGTGGGAGAGTCTAAGATTAGAGGTTATAGCCTCAGAATGAAAGGACATTCCTTTAGGAAGGAGATGAGGAGGAATTTCTTTTGTCAGAGGGTGGTGAATCTGTGGAATTCTTTGCCAGAGAAGGCTGTGGAGTCCAAGTCATTGGATATATTTAAAGGTAGAGATAGATAGATTTTTGATGAGTATGGGTGTGAAGGGTTATTTGGAGAATGGGGTTAGGAGAGAGAGATAAACCAGCCATGATTGAATAACAGACTAGACTTGATGGGGATGAATGGCCTAATTCTGCTCATCACTTATAACATGGTCGTGGATCCAGAGAGCAGCAGGAGTGGCCCCAACACATGGTACTTATTTATGAGGGCCATAGACTTTAAACTTTACTTTAGAGATATAGCATGGAAACAGGCCCTTCGAGTCTGCGCCGACTGGCAATCTCCATTCACAAACACTACCTTACACACAAGGGACAATTTACAAATATTACTGAAACCAATTAACCAACAAAACTCTACATCTGTGGCGTGTGGGAGGAAACCGAAGCACCCAGAGGAAACCCACGCGGCCACAGGGAAAATAGACAAACTCCGTACACCCATAGTCAGGATCGAACCCGGGTCGGTCTGTGCCGCTGTGCACCGTGCCACCCCAGTTTTTTGACAAGACTCATGCGGGATGTGGAAAACAAGGCCTCGAGGAAGGGTCTTGACATAAAACGTCACCTACTCCTTTCCTCCAGAGGTGCTGCCTGTCCCGCTGAGTTACTCCAGCATTTTGTGTCGATCTTGATGCACCACCTGATTTCCAAGGCACCGATGGTATCATTATCTCGCCATGCAATTGAATTCGATCAGACTGCACGCTGTGCAAGCTGTCGAGACTCTGCCTTCGTGCAGTTGAAAGCCTAGCAAGATAACCATTTACCAGTCACTGAGAGAGATGCAGTCATGATATCATATCCCCAGTCTGAGTCAGAGTGGCAGTAAATGTGAAGCCACCTCACTGCAGGCTACATTTCTACTTATCTGCTATTTAAGCTTGGAAGTGTTATTGCAGCCTGTTCATTTGTAAATGTAATAGATGTGGGCCGTACATTTTGCTTTCCACCCGTTCATTGCAGCGGAGGGCGGCACGATGGCGCAGTTGCCCCTGTCCCACTTAGGAAACCTGAACGGAAACCTCTGGAGACTTTGCGCCCCACCCAAGGTTTCCGTGCGGTTCCCGGAGGTTGCAGGTGGTTGCCGGAGGTTACAGGTAGTGGAAGCAGGTAGGGAGAGTGACAAAAACCTCCGGGAACCGCACGGAAACCTTGGGTGGGGCACAAAGTCTCCAGAGGTTTCCGTTCAGGTTTCCGAAGTGGGACAGGGGCATTACAGCGCCAGAGACTCGGGTTCAATCCTGACGACGGGTGCTGTCTGTATGGAGTTTGCACGTTCTCCACGTGATTACGTAGGTTTTCTTCCTCCCCCATTCAAAGACGTGCGGGTTTTTTTTAGGTTAATTGGATTCTGGAAGCAGTAGAATAGAACTCGTGTATGGGTGATCGTTGATTGGTGCAGAGCCGGTGGGCCGAAGGGCCTGTTTCCGTGCTGTATCACTAAAGTAAACTAAACTGCTGCATTTGAATTGGCGTAGCACTTAATAATTCTAATGAACACAAAGTGCTGGAGTAACTCAGCGGGTCAGGCAGCATCTCTGGAGAGCATGGATAGGTGATGTTTCAGGTCGAGACTCTTCTTCAGACTAATTGGGTGGTGGGGGGGGGAGTGAAGAAAGTTGGAAAAGGGGGGGTGACAGGGTAAAGCCTGGCAGGCGAGGAACGTTAATGATAAGCAGTTGGTTGGAACAAAGGCCAGAGATTAAAATAGGATTGAGGTGTTCTTATTTTATGTTAAAGATATAAAACATGGAGTTTGCACATTCTTACCAGGACCGCGTGGGTTTTCTTTGGGTGCTCTGGTTTCCTCCCACACTCCAAGGGATTGTCTGTTAATTGGCTTCTGTAAATTATCGCAAGTGTGTAGAACAGAGTGGGTGAGAAAGTGGGAAAACATGGAACTAGTGTGATCGGGTGATTAATGGTGGTGTGGACTCTGTGGTCTGAATGGTCTGTTTCCACACTGTATCTGAAAACTAAACCAAATTCATAATCTAACTCTGCTTCCTACTTTGTCCATTGTTGTAGGACCACGCTGTCTTATATTTAAGTAGTGCTGGTCTAAGTGGGACCCGTTAGGTCCCATTTTCACACGGGAGGGCTGGTCCCCCAACGCAATATTCCACATCTCCATCAATTCCAATATTGGTGGCCAGTGGGGAGGCTTTCTGGAGCGCTGGTATGGGTGTTGTGGGCCAAAGGGACTGGTTTCCAGAAAGCTAGTATGGACATTGTGGGCCGAATGGATTCTTGGACTGACAGCTCAGTCACTCAGGCCTGCTGGGCTGGCCCCTCAGTCACTCAGGCCTGGTGGGCTGGCAGCTCAAGCCTGATGGTCTGGCAGCTCAAGCCTGATGATCTGGCAGCTCAAGCCTGCTGGGCTGGCAGCTCAAGCCTGCTGGGCTGGCAGCTCAGTCACTCAGGCCTGGTGGGCTGGCAGCTCAGAAACTGCAAGAAATTCTGCCCAAAACAGGTGAGAGACTCTGTGTAATCAATTAGGATGTTTCCACTAGTGGGAGAGTCTCAGATTAGAGGTCACAGCCTCAGAATTAAAGGACGTTCTTTTAGGAAGGAGATGAGGAGGAATTTCTTTAATCATAGGGTGGTGAATCTGTGGAAATCTTTGCCACAGACGGCAATGGAGGGCAAGTCCGAGGATATTTTTAAGGCAGAGACAGATATATTCTTGATTAGTACGTGTGTCAGAGGTTATGGGGAGAAGGCAGGAGAATGAGGTTAAGGGGCTGTCCCACTGTGGCGACCTAATCTGCAAATTTAGACCAGTTTGCCCTCGACTCATACTCGCAGCATGGTCGGCACGTGGTGGTCCTAGGAGGTCCTATGAGGTTACTGGAACTCTCCTTCATGCTCGAGGGAAGTTCCTGCATACTCGTGGCCTCAGCTAGGTCGCGGAAAAATTTTCAGCATGTTGAAAGTTTTTCCGTGAGTAAAAATTGGTCGGCATGGTTCTTTTTAACTCGTAGTGCAGTGACGTGGGGTCGCTATTTAGTTACAGGCAGTCGAGGGCAGCCTTAGGCAATCTCCTTCGCTGACCGGGCATTTTGATTGGCTCATTGGAGTTTTCAGGACTAAGGAAAACCAGTAAAATGCCCGCTAAACTTTATTAAACATTGTCTGACTTCTTAAAAGTGTCTCTACTCCTTCTCCACCCCCCCTTCTCCCACCCCTTCTTCCTCTCTCCTTCTCTCCCCGTCTCTCTCCCCTACCCCCCCCTCTCCGCGCTCTCTAAAAGACTTACTGTGCAGCTGTCTTTTACCTTCATAGAAACATAGAAACTAGGTGCAGGAGTAGGCCATTCGGCCCTTCGAGCCTGCACCGCCATTCAATATGATCATGGCTGATCATCCAACTCAGTATCCCGTACCTGCCTTCTCTCCATACCCTCTGATCCCCTTGGCCACAAGGGCCACATCTAACTCCCTCTTAAATATAGCCAATGAACTGGCCTCAACTACCCTCTGTGGCAGAGAGTTCCAGAGATTCACCACTCTCTGTGTGAAAAAAGTTCTCCTCATCTCGGTTTTAAAGGATTTCCCCCTTATCCTTAAGCTGAGACCCCTTGTCCTGGACTTCCCTAACATCGGGAACAGTCTTCTTGCATCTAGCCTGTCCAACCCCTTAAGAATTTTGTAAGTTTCTATAAGATCCCCTCTCAATCTCCTAAATTCTAGAGAGTATAAACCAAGTCTATCCAGTCTTTCTTCATAAGACAGTCCTGACATCCCAGGAATCAGTCTGGTGAACCGTCTCTGCACTCCCTCTATGGCAATAATGTCCTTCCTCAGATTTGGAGACCAAAACTGCACGCTTCCTCTTCATCGCGGGTGTGAATTTCAGACAACGTTCCCCTGCTTTCCCAGGCCCCCGCCTTTGCGGTGTGTGTGTGTGTGTGTGTGTGTGTGTGTGTGTGTGTGTGTGTGTGTGTGTGTGTCAGCGTGTGTGCGTGTGTGTGTGTGTGTGCGTGTGTGTGCAGTCGGTTGATCCAGCTCGCGGTTTCATCGCTGGCGGTCGATCCAGCTCGAGGTTTTCCAGGCGAGATTGTCCTCGAGCTTGAGGTCAAAGACACTCTTCTGAACTCGCGGATTAGGTCGCCGCAGTGGGACAGCCCCTTTAGGAGGGAGAGACAGATCAGCCATGAGTGAATGACGGAGTAGACTTGATGGGCCGAATGGTCTAATTCTGCCTCTATCACTTATGATGTTATGATCCGATGCAAATCCCACACCTCCTTGTTTATTAAATTCTCCCAGTTGTCATGCCGGCGTTTGATCTTCTGTCGCTGGATCAAAGACCGAGTGGTTTTGGCCGTTAATCCAATCATTTAACCGCCACACTGCTCAAACCCTTGAGGGATTGACATGGCAGCGTTGTGAGTGCCAGCCACAACACTGGGAGCATTGCAAAACAAATTGTGTTATATTGGCGATGAACTCAGTGTTCAATCTTCTGCCACGGCTGAGAGACCTTGCAGGTTCACCATTTCCCACTTAAACGGCAGTGGGTCTGTGTGTGATGCATGCGGTACTGTCAGCCTTCCTGCACAATGAACAAACATCGCAGGGGAGCTGGAGTAAAGAACAAGTCACAATTCAGGTCATGATTGAACCCGTTTGCAGAACAGTTTGCGAGTGAGATGGTGAGATCAGTTTTTAAAAGAAGGAACTGCAGATGCTGGAAAATCGAAGGTAGACAAAAGTGCTGGAGAAACTCAGCAGGTGCAGCAGCATCTATGGAGCGAAGGAAATAGGCAACGTTTCGGGACGAAACGTTGCCTATTTCCTTCGCTCCATAGATGCTGCTGCACCCGCTGAGTTTCTCCAGCACTTTTGTCTACCTTCGTTTTGGGACGAAACGTTGCCTATTTCCTTCGCTCCACAGATGCTGCTGCACCCGCTGAGTTTCTCCAGCACTTTTGTCTACTTAGTGATATCAGTTTCCTGGAAAGACTGCAGGTGAATGGGTGTAAATTAAAATGCAGAGAATAACTAATTCAACCATGTGGATGATGCACAGATGAAGGATGTCCTAAGTGGAGACGGCACGTGGTTTAAAGGCTACAAGGACGCGGTCCAAATGCAACGGAAGATTAAACCGGAAAGATTTATTTGAGATCAATATATACTATAGTTCTGCATGATTACACAAAGTGATTAGTTTAGAAACAGGCCCTTCAGCCCATCGAGTCCAGGCCGACCAGCGATCGCTGGACACCAGCACCATCCTACATACTAGGGACAATTTACAATGTTACAGAGGGCCAATTAACCTACAAACCTGCACGTCTTTGGATTGTGGGAGGAAACCAGGGCTCCTGGAGGAAGCCAACGTGGTCACAGGGAGAACGTGCAAACTCCATACGGACAGCTCCCGTAGGGAGGATCGAACCCGAGTCGCTGGCGCTGGAAGGCAGCAACTCTACCGCTGCACCACCGTGCGTGCCACCCAATGAAGGCAGCCAGCCAGCTGAGGAACGGTCCCGGCCCGAAACGTCGCCTATCCACGTTCTCCAGAGAACTATAGGGCGGTCACAGTGGTGCAGAGGTAGAGTTGCTGCCTTACAGCGAATGCAGCCCCGGGTTCGATCCCGACTATGGGTGCTGTCTGTACGGAGTTTGTACGTTCTCCCCGTGATCCGCGTGGGTTTTCTCCGAGATCTTCAATTTCCTCCCAAACTCTAAAGACGTACAGGTTTGTAGGCTAATTGGCTTGGTAAATGTAAAAAAAAAAAAAATTGTCCCTAGTGGGTGTAGGATAGTGCTAATGTGCGGGGATCGCAGGTCGGCACGGATCCGGTGGGTCGAAGGGCCCGTTTCTGTGCTGTATCTCTAAAACTAAAAACTAAAAATGCTGCCTGACCCACTGTTACCTGACCCGCAAAGTTACTCCAGCACTTTGTGACCTCATGTGTTGGGGAACGGGGATTCAGAGAAGAACAGGGAACCCTGGCCCACTACATGTTGCCCAGTCCCACCTCCCACCCAGTTCATTAACACTGTGGACAATGGGTGCATAATCGAAATCTTAAACCTGGTTTCCTCCCACACTTCAAAGTAGCGCTAGTTTGCAGATTGAAGGGCCTGTCCCACTTGGAGATTTTTTCCGCAACTGCCGGCATCATTGACTGACGCATCAGGTCACCGATAAAACCGTGGCGTGATGACGTATTGGCGCGCGGTGTCTCCTCCAGAGACACAACATTTTTTTTGTCGCCACTGGATTTTGAAATGTTCAAAATCTTTCAGCCACCCTGGTACGTCAGTCGATGACGCCAGCAGTCGCCGAAAAAATTGCCAATTGGGGCAGGCCTTAAATTGGCTTTAGTCAAATTGTAAATTGTTCCTAGAGTGTGTAGGATAGTAACCGCTGGTCGGTGCCGGCTCTGTGGGCCGAAGGGCCTGTGTCCGCGCTGTATCTCTAACCTAAAGTAGGAGTGAAATGATCTGCAAGTCTTAAAAAAAAATACAGGAAGGCCCCTTGCAGCTGATCATCATTTGGTAGAATTAACAATGCATAAGTGATTTGTGCATCATTTTAAGGAGGTTAACTACATCTGATTACTGCACAGAGAATTTACACCATTAAACAGTGCAATGCTTCGTACAGTGTACTGCCTGGCTCAATTAAATGCTGCTAAATTAAAAAAGAAACATCGGAATAAAAATCTGTCTCAAAGTCTGGGCCCAGGGCTTAGTTCCGACCTATGACATGATACAGCCCACCTTTGGAGACTGGTCTGAGAGTCATTCGCCAACAAAATACAATGCACAGTATTTTTTTAAATATGCCTGTTATTCCCTCATCATGTATCTGTACACTGTAAATGGCTCGATTGTAATCATGTATTGTCTTTCCCCTGACAGGCTTGCATGCAACAAAAAGCTTTTCACTGTACCTCAGTACACATTTCCATAAGCTAAACTGTAAATAGTAGAAGCAAGGAACTGCAGATGCTGGTTTACCAAGGAAAGACGCAAAGTGCTGGAGTAACTCAGTGGGCCAGGCAGCATCCCTGAAGAACATGGCTCAGGACCCTTCTTCAGAGCGATTGATTCAATCCGAAGGGTCGCAACCTGAAACGGCATCTATTTACGTTCTCCAGGGATGCTGCCATTCCCGCTGAGTTATTCCAGCATTTTGTGTCTCTCCAAAGAAAACACACGTTTATCATCAGTTTCTCCCTTTTCTCGGCTCAGGGGGAAATGTCTCTGAAATGAGATGGTCTTAAATACCCCCAGGAACTTAGACATTTCTACCAAGTCTTTGCTACATTATCCATTTCCTTCACTGTTAGCTAGTCATTATTTTAGTTTAGTATTAGTTTTAGAGATACAGCGTGGAAACGGGCCCTTCGGCCCATCGAGTCCGTACCGACCATCGATCCCCGCACTATCCTACACTAGGGACAATTTTCACATTTATACCAGGCCAATTAACCTACAAACCTGTATGCCTTTGTAGTGTGGGAGGAAACTGGAGCACCCGGGTAAAACCCACGCAGGTCACAGGGAGAACGTAAAACTCCGTACAGACAAGCACCCTCAGTCAGGATCGAACCCGGGTCACTGGCTTTGTAAGCGGCGTAAGTCAGCAACTCTACCGCTGCATCACACTGCCGCCCTCTCATCTCTGTGACGAGGAATATCCAGGCACCGTAACATCCAAAGAGAGCGACACAGATCCTTGCCACAACCGGCACTGCTGTCAGGCAGTTTAGACATACACGGCAACCATTGATCACCCGTTCAATATTATCCCACTTTCTCATCCACTCCCGATGGACTTGTGGGCAGTTTACAATTAACTTACAAATCCCCAAGTCTTTGGGCTCCAAGGTGCAAGGTGAGAGGTGAAACTGATGGGGAAACATTTTCCCCGCAGAGGGTGGTCTTCTTCTTCTTGCGTATCGCGTGCACAGCCTAAAGTTGGAGGACAACTTGTTCTGTTTGATCGTGCACGCCAGGTTGATTGCATTCGTCGAAATAGGGCGGACCATGTGAAGGTTGCAATCTCCCACCCCAACAGAGGGTGGTGGGTGTATGGAACGAGCGGCCAGAGGAGGTAGGTGAGGTAAGTACTGTAACACCATTTAAAACACATTTGGACAGGTACATGGATAGCAAAGGTTGAGAGTAATATGGGTTCAATGTGGGCAGGTGAGACTAGCATAAATGGGGCATCCTGCTCGGCATGGACAAGCTGTGCCCGAGGGCCTATTTCAATGTTGTGTGACTCTATCCCACTTTCTCATGCACTCCCAACAATTAACCTACAAACAGGCACGTCTTTGGGATGTGGGGGTAAACTGGAGCACCCAGAGGAAACCCATGCAGGTTTCACAGGGAGAACATGCAAACTCCGCACAGACAGCACCCGAGGTCAGGATCGAACCCGGGTCTCTGGTGCCGAGAGGCAGCAACCGCACGCACCACCTCACCCCACACAATCTCGTCCACGGGACAAGGTTGGAGACGGGTTGAATTAACGCTGCCATTGCTCCAAGGTGAAGCATTTGCAGAAGTCATAACCAATTGACACAGCCAACAATCTTATTCATTCAGGTTTACGAGATGCAAGCGTCACTGAGCTGCCAGCATTTACTGCCCATTCCTATAGCCCTGGAGAAGGTATCAGTGAGCTGGCCTGTGCAACTGAAGGATCAATAAGCCATTTCAGAAGGCAGTTAAGAATCCACCAGATTGCTGTGGGTCTGGGGTCACACACAAGTCAAACCACATATTTATCACTCATCTAATGGGTTTTTATGACAATCCATTAGTTTTTAAGCTTTAAAAAAAATGACTTGACTCACTTAATTTGAACTCCAGGGTTGCCAGGGGTGGGATTTTGAACTCAAATCCACAGGTCACTGATACAAGACTTCTAGGGGCGGCATGGTGAATTAGCGGTAGAGTCGCTGCCTCGCAGCGTCGGAGACCCGGGTTCGATCCGGACTACGGGCGCTGTCTGCTCTGAGTTTGTACGTCCTCCCTGTGACCACGTGGGTTTTCTCCGGGAGCTCCGGTTTCCTCCCAGATTTCAAAGGCGAGCAGGTTTGTAGGTTGATTGGCTTCAGCAAGAATTGTAAATTGACCCTGGTGTGTGGAGGGGAGTGTTAATGTTCAGGGAGCGCTGGTTGGCGCGGTCCTGGTGGGCCGAAGGGCGTGTTTCCACCCCGTATCTCTAAACTAAACTTCAGTATTACTCGCCACCATTCCTGCTTTCTCCCCATATCCCTTGATTCTGTTAATCCTAAGAGCTATATCTAACTCTCTTTTGAAAACATCCAGTGAATTGGTCTCCCACTGCCTTCTGTGGCAGAGAATTCCACAGATTCACAACTCTCTGGGTGGAAAAAAAAATGTACTCACTCTCAGGGCCAAAAGCTATAGGTGGTGTTTCTGGTCCTTATCAGACTGAGAGTCAGGGGAGAGGCATGAAAAGGTTCAGAACAAATCAGAGCAGATGACCAAGGAAAGGTGGAGCCCACAATGGTCCATTGTTGGCTTTGAAAGAGGTGATAATGAAGGGAAATATGGATGCAAACAGTGGAACTTGCAGGATGACGAGGGTGGGGTAGGGGCAGAGAGAGAGGGCAATAATCTATTCTACATTCTCCTTCAACTTCTCTCCCTTTGATCTCTCGTTTTCACACCTTACCCTTCCATACCTCTCGTTTCCCTCCCCCAACTCTCAGCCTGAAGAAGGGTCTCGACCCGAACCGTCACCCATTCCTTCAATCTAGAGATGCTGCCTGTCCCGCTGAGTTTACTTTCGTTTTTCATTTGGGGATACAGCGCGGAAACAGGCCCTTCGGCCCACCGAGTCCGCACCGATTAGCAATCTCTGCACATTAACACAATCCCACACACACTAGGAACAATTTTTCCATTTATACCAAGCCAATTAACCTACACGTCTTTGTGGTGTGGGAGGAAACCGAAGATCTCGGGGAAATCCCACGCGGTCACGGGGAGAACGTACAAACTCCGTACAGACAGCTCCGTGGTCGGGATCGAACCCGGGTCCTACCACTGTGCTACCTTGCTGTGCCGGAGTTACTCCAGCATCCTGTGTCTGATCTTGTCCCACTGGAGAAGGTGCACCAGCACCGTGACTCTGCAGTCATACAGTTAATGTTTTTTGTTACGTTTTTATCCCCTCACTGGAAATACCGGGGATGTGTTGTTCATCTCTAATTGTCCCAGAAATGAGGAGACTGGTGGGTCTGGAGTGGTGAAGGCCAGGCCAGGCCAGACCAGGCTAGGATAGCAAATTTCCCTCCCTCGAGGACAATGCTGAACCAGATGGGCTTTCATAATACAATCATTTCAGGGCTACGGAGACTGTCTTTCTAAAATTCATTTTTCAAAAAAAATTAACTCCAATTAATTCCCCAGCTGCCATGGCAGGATTTGAATTAATGGCCCAGGGAGCAAGGGTCCAGACTTCTCGCTCCCAATCCACCAATTTAACCGCAACACCACCCTGCTGTACGGGGGGGCCATAACATTCATACATTTTTTAAATAATGTTCAGACTCGAAAAAGAAATCCCATCCTTCTTTTGAAAATGATGACACTTCAAAGCTCTTAGAAATAAGAGACAGTGCCAAATAGCACCCAATGTGACCACAGTTTTGGATCCTCCAGCAAGGAAACACAGCACAGACATTTTGAAAGAAGTTTTTTTTTGCTGAGAATGTTTCTGTTGCAACTTGTTGAGATACAATGAGCAAAGAAAACCTTTGCAACGATGTGCACGATGACTTTACACACTGCGGTTGGTGGCAAACCATTCAAAGGCTGATTCTCTAGCCAGAAGGTGGTGAATCTGTGGAATTCATTGCATCTGTGGAGGCCAAGTCCATGGGTATTTTTATAGTGGAGATCGACAGGTTCTTAATTCGTAAGGGTGTCGGGGGTTACGGGGAGAAGGCACGAGAATGGGGTGGGGGGGGGGGGGGTGGGAAAGAGATCGGCCATGATTGAATGGCGGTGCAGACTCGATGGGCTGAATGGACCACTTCAGTTACTATGTCTTATCACACAAGGATTTACGTTACTCCAGTACAAACCATAAAAAACACTTGCACTTTATATTAGCTGGTGAAACC
This sequence comes from Leucoraja erinaceus, assembly GCF_028641065.1. Classification (NCBI taxonomy): domain Eukaryota; kingdom Metazoa; phylum Chordata; class Chondrichthyes; order Rajiformes; family Rajidae; genus Leucoraja; species Leucoraja erinaceus. Next base: position 4,534,757 of record NC_073404.1, on the reverse strand, counting down.
ATCAATCAATAGAATCATAACATGTAAGCCCTGTAAAACCACACTTGCCGTGCAGTGTACAGTTTTCCTCTCCTTATTTGTGGAAGGATGTACATTAACGAGGGACAGTTCAGAGAAGGGTTGACCCATGGGATAAAGGGATTCTCTTGTGAAGCAAGGTTTCGCAGATTGAGCCTGTGTTCTGTGTAGTTCAGAAGAATGAGAGCTGACCTTCGTAAAACGTACAAGTCCGTCAGTCGATGTAGCCCGAGGGGGCTGATGGCAATTGAGAGCCTCGCAAAGGTGAGGAATAGCAGAAGTACAGGCACAACATGCTCCTACTGGTGTGAAACATAGAAATGTAGGTGCAGGAATAGGCCATTCGGCCTTTTGAGCCAGCACCGCCATTCAATATGGTCATGGCTGATCATTTAATATCAGTGCCCTGTTCCTGCTCTTTCCCCATATCCCTCCATTCCTTGAGCCGTAAATTCTGAATCTAACTAAATCTAATGAGAAAGGAATCCTTGGCCGATAAGAGATGTTCACCCCCCCCCCCCAGTCCGTGCCGACCAGCGACCACCCCGTACACCAGCACTGTCCTACACAATTTACAGGGACAATTTACAGTTTTTGCCGAAGCCAATTAACCTACAAGCCTGCATGTCTTTGGGATGTGGGAGGAAACCGGAGCACCCGGAGAAAACCCACACGGTCACGGGGCGAATGTACAAACTCCACACAGCAGCCGAGGTCAGGATCGAACCAGGGTCTCTGGCACTGTGGGGCAGCGACTGTACCGCTGCGCCACATGAGGCTCTGGGCGGGTAAAAGAAGGAGACGTGCGTCCCATTTAAGCAGTCGGGATCAGGCGAACCCCTCCTGCGAGTATAAGTGTGGGAGTACATGAATGAGGGCAACCAGGAGAGGAATAAACAAGGACATAAAGGCGAATCCTACAGAAGGCTTTGAGATGGGTGATGATTCTTCAGACTGAAAGTAGGTGGTGGGGGGAGGTGATGAAGGGCTGGAGGTGAGAAATGATCAGAGCCAGCCACAAACTCCCCTCCTCTCCTCCACCCTAGTCGTTTCACCAGTTCCACAGTTCTCCACAATGAGATCACACCTTCCCCAGCCAACAACGGACCTACCAGGGTTTAAGAGGGAACTGCAGATGCTGGAGAATCGAAGGTTACACAAAAAAGCTGGAGAAACTCAACGGGTGCAGCAGCATCTATGGAGCGAAGGAAATAGGCAACGTTTCGGGACGAAACGTTGCCTATTTCCTTCGCTCCATAGATGCTGCTGCACCCGCTGAGTTTCTCCAGCTTTTTTGTGTGACCAACGGACCTACCAGGTACTGCCTCACCTGAGATCATCACTCCCACCCTTCTACTTGCAGTCTGAGGAAGGTTCCCAACTCAAGGGGCCTCAGAGGGCGGTGGAGGCAGGTTCTCTGAATACTTTCAGGAAAGAGCTAGAGAAGGCTCTTAAAAATAGCGGAGTCAGGGGATATGGGGAGAAGGCAGGAACGGACGGGGTACTGATTGGGGATGATCAGCCATGATCACGTTGAATGGCGGTGCTGGCTCGAAGGGCCGAATGGCCTATTCCTGCACCTATTGTCTATAAAACATCACCCATCCTTTTTTTTTCTCCAGAGATGCTGCCCGACCCGCTGAGTTAGACCAGCACTCTGTGTCTATCTTTGGTCTAAACCAGCATCCGCAGTTCGTTGCTTCCACACAGTTACTCTGTTCCTGCAGCTCTGCAAAGTATCCTTTGGTCAGTGACCAAAGGATACTCTGTTCCTGCAGCTCTGCAAAGTATCCTTTGGTCACTGACCAATTCCCTTCGTGCCACCACAACTTCACAAAGTGACATTTAAGTGAAGAGAAATAAAGATGATGTATTCAGCCGAATACAAAGGACTTCATCAAAAATGTCATGGCAGAGCATAAGAGCAGATCTATCAAGAGTGCTTGGCAAATTGCGGTGCCTCGTTCCAAGCTAATGGACAAAATGTGTGGAAAGGAACTGCTGATGCTGGTTTACACTGAAGATAGGCACAAAAAGCTGGAGTAACTCAGCAGGTCAGGCAGCATCTCTGGAGAAAAGAAATAGGTGACGTTTCGGGTCGAGATCCTTCTTCAGTCTGAACCTCCAGATTCTGAGACAGTTTCTTCCCAGCTGTTATCAGGCAACTGAATCATCCTACCACAACCAGAGAGTGGTCCTTTACTACTCTCTACCTCGTCTGTGACTATCCTTGATGGGTCTTTGCTAGCTTTACCTTGCATTCATTCATCATCGTTGAAAACATTAGCGAATGCAGTGGTTAAGAAGGAACTGCAGATGCTGGAGAATCAAAGGTACACAAAAAAGCTGGAGAAACTCAGCGGGTGCAGCAGCATCTATGGAGTGAAGGAAATAGGTTTCGGCCCGAAACGTTGCCCATTTCCTTCGCTCCATAGATGCTGCTGCACACGCTGAGTTTCTCCAGCTTTTTTGTGTACCTAGCGATGCAGTGGTGCTGGTTTCAGAAACGGTGGTGGATGCACCACACATCTCTGTCCTCCAGTTCCTGCGGATTTCCGCCGCTGGAAGTCTTGCATTTTGGTGTGTGTACCTTATCATCATTCCTTACAATGCTGTGTACGACAGAGATCGCAACTTCTACTGAAGTGTGGGTGGCCGTTGGCTCGCTAGAAGCTCATCCGCCCTTTGACAGGTCTTGTATTTGGTCCTGCTGGGGGTCCACAGGCCCCTCCTCACCTGGCAAACCAGGTGGGGGAGACGGTTTAGTCGCCGACTATCCGACCATGGAGCAGGTAGCACGGGATGACATTGTACCCGTGGCGGGGGGGAACTCCCCCCGACCTTGCACTAAACGTTATTCCCTTACCAGGTATCTGTACACTGTCAATGGCTCGATTGTAATCATGTATTGTCTTTCCGCTGACTGGTTAGCACGCAACAAAAGCATTTCACTGTACCTCGGTACACGTGACAAGAAACTAAACTAAAAGAACCCAAATTGTCACCCATCCTTTTTCTACGGAGATGCTGCCTGACCCGTTGAGTTACTCCAGTACTTTGTGTCTTTCTTTGGTATGAACCAGCATCTGCAGTTTGTTGTTTCTACAGTGCAATGCAGGAATTCGGCGACAACATGACAATGTGGGTCTGAGGAAGGGTTTCGGCCCGAAACGTTGCCTATTTCCTTCGCTCCATAGATGCTGCCGCACCCGCTGAGTTTCTCCAGCACTTTTATCTACCTTCGATTTTCCCGCATCTGCAGTTCCTTCTTAAACAATGTGTCCCTTAGAGCTGAATATGTCTTGAACTCTGGATATTAGTGCTCCTCCAGTTCTCTCCTCTTGAGTATTCCCAGTTTTAATTATCGAAGAAGTCCAAGGAAGGGTCCCGACCTGAAACATCACCTATACATTTTCTCCAGAGATGCTGCTTGACGTGCTGAGTTATTCCAGTTCTTTGTGTATTCTTTTTAAAATATTCCTCCACTGTCTGCAGCCAAACATAGAACAGTGTAAGGCAGGAACGGGGCCCTTCGGCCCACTAAGTTTGTGCTAAAAATGATAGCTCAACTGATCACATCTGCCCGTACAAGATCCCTCTATTCCCTGCTTTTCCATGTGCCTATCCAAAAGCTTCCCCACTTGCAATGCGTTCCACCACCCCACCACTCTCTGTACCCCACATATCTCCATTAAACTTTCCCCCTCTCACCCTGTAGCTAGGCCCTCTTGTGTTGGATATTTCCACCTGGAAATAAGGTTCTGACTGTCTACCCTGTCTATGTCCATCATCATTTTATACACTTCTAACATCCAGGAATGAGTGGGTTGACCTACGATGAGCGTTTGTCGACACTGGGCCTGTACTCGCTGGAGTTTAGATGGATGAGGGGGCACCTCATTGAAACAGAATAGTGAAAGGCTTGGATGTGGAGAGGATGTTTCCACTAGCGGGAGAGTCTAGGACCAGGGGTCACAGCCTCAGAATCAAACAATGTTCTTTTAGGAAGGAGATGAGGAGAAATTATTTTAGCCAGAGGGTGGTGAATCTGTGTAATTCTTTGCCATAGACGGCTGTGGAGGCCAAGTCAGTGGATATTTTTGAGGCAGAGATAGATAGATTCTTGATTAGTACGGTGTCAGAGGTTATGGGTAGAAGGCAGGAGAATGGGTTTGGGAGGGAGAGATAGATCAGCCATGATTGAATGGCAGAATAGACTTAATGGGCCAAATGGCCTGGTTCCACTCCTATCACTTATGACCTTATGATTCCCCTCAACCTCCGACATTCCAGAGGAAACAATCCTATTCCTGTAGCTGAAACCCTCTAATCCAGGTAGCATGTCACCTGACCCGTTGAGTTACTCCAGCACTTGTGTCCGCATTCGGGTAAATGTCCCCTGCACCCTCGCCAGAGCCTCCCCGCCATTCCTGTAATGGGAATTCCCAGAACTGAATATCACATTGAATGGCGGTGCTGGCTCGAAGGGCCGAATGGCCTACTCCTGCACCTATTGTCTATTGTCTATTAACTGCACGCAATAATCCAAAGTCCTATAGAGCTGCATCATGACATCCTGACTTATATTTAATGCCCCTGGCAATGAAGGCAAGCATACCATGCACATTCTTAACTACTCTATCTACGTACGTTGCCACCTTCAGTGACTCAAAAAGAACTTGAACATGAAAATATTTTAAAGGGAAGTGGAGAGCGTGAATTATGACAGACTGAATAGGTTGGCACTGTTTCCCTTGGAGTGAAGGAAGCTGAGAGGTGACCTTAAGAGTCGAGTCTAGAGTGTTTTATTGTCATATATCCCAAACTGAACAATTAAATTCTTACTTGCAGCTGCACAGCAGAATGTGCAAACATGGTATACAGTAGGATGCAACATGCTGGAGTAACTCAGCGGGTCAGACAACAGCTCTGGAGAAACTGGATAGGTGACATTGTGCGTCGGGACCCTTCCTCAGACATATTCTTCAGACATATTCGGACCTGTTCTCCAGAGATGTTGCCTGATCTGCTACGTTACACCAGCACTTTTTCTGTAAGTCATAATCGTCATTTCCTCTACATAAAATTTTTCAACATATCTCACCTATATGTGATAAATGTCAACATTTAGAAGCTACATTATCGCATATGTTTGCAAACTGTACAAAAATTAAAAAATTCTGGGTAAATATTTTTAGTATAATATCCAAAGTAACCAACACACAATTGGAACCAGATCCAAAATTAATAATACTCGGAATATTAGAATTAAATCAAACATTTAGAATAACACAAAGAAACTTTATTGATTATAGTTTAATAACAGGAAAAAAATTAATTCTAAAATTTTGGAAAGGCCCTACGGCCCCCACAATCAAAATGTGGATTATAGAAATGACGGAGACCTTAAACGTGGAAAGAATCAGATTTTCCCTGTTGGACAAACAGGAATTATTCGTTGGAACATGGTCTCCTTTTATTGATTACTTAAAGGGTCAGAATAGTTCAGCACAGGAACCCGACTAGCACTCGGGCTAAAGATTGGATGAAATGCTACACTCTGAAATGTACGAACATATCTCGAACGATGTTTTTTATTTTTAATAAATTTTTCCATTCTTCTTTAACTATCTCTTTCCCCCTTTTTTTTTTTTTTTTTTTTTTTTTTTTTTGTTTTTATTTCCTTTCTTTTCTTCCTTTACTTCATCTATCTCTTTAGTTCTATCTAGTTTTTAAAAAATGAAGAAAAAGGCAAAAAGTATTGGAGACAATGTAATAATAACTGACAATATTATCAATTTAAAAATGTAAGACTGTAATGATGTAATAGATTATGTACCTATCTCCAATAAAAGATATTTTCAAAAAAAAAAATAATAATCGTCATTTCCTGTGTAGGAAGGAACTACGGATGCTGGTTTATAACGAAGATAGACACAAAGTGCTGGAGAAACTCAGCGGGTAAGGCAGCATCTCTGGAGAAAATAAATGGGCGACGTTTCCAGTCGGAACAACTGCTTCAGACTTGAAGTCTATAGAAGGGTTCTAACCCGAAAGGTCACCCATGCTTTTTCTCCAGAGATGCTGCCTGACCCGCTGAGTTACTCCAGCACTTTGTGTCTATCTGTGCAGTTCCTCGTTTCTACATTGTTCCAGGTATAACTCCACACCGGAAATGTGGGTCACTTCCCACTCAGCCATTGGTTGGTAACAAGGAGCCAAATGAACCACAGCAATAATGCACAAACAGAGCAGAAAGGATTTTGATTTTGATTTTGATTTTAACAAAAGGTATACAGGAGAGATCCATTAGCCATTGTAATAAGAAGAATGTGTTTGCCAAGCCACTTTCAATCGCTATTTTACGAGTTACTGCAGAATTCTGTTGGCAGTTAAATCTTAAAGTCACGGAACAGCCAAACCATTGAGGGGTTTTCTGTGTGAGTGAATGAAGCATCAGTGAACCGTTACTAATACATTCACTTTGATTCAACAGCACATGTTGTCTTTCCTTACTTGACTGCAGGCATAGGCAACATCACTCACCACAGAATAATACAACTGAATAGCCAACGTCTATATGGCCACGTCTAGCTGCTGTTTGTAAATGCCAATTTACATCTAGCGTAATCCGTAATAAATCACGCACTCAAAAATGCCTTAATTCAGGTCATGGTCAATATTTGCTGTGTGTTTATTACAGATACTTTTCTCAACCATGGATTAAGATACATCATATTATAATATAGGGGTAGCATGGTGGCGCAGCGGTAGAGTTGCTGCCTCACAGCGCCAGAGACCTGGGTCCAATCCTGACTACTGGTGCTGTCTGTGCAGAGTTTGTACGTTCTCCACGCAGTAAAAAGGGAGAACGAACACAGACAGCACCCGAAGTCGGGATCGAACCAGTGTCTCTGGCGCCGTGAGGCAACGACTCTACCCGCTGCGCCACCCTGCCGCCCTTTTCAATTTCTATAATAAGCAGAATGTATGTCTCAATCACAAATACAGGGAGGCTAAAGCATTGCTCAATCACGACAGCTACAGTTCAGAGATGGAGATAAAAATCCTCTTGATTTCAGCACCAAATAAGCAGCAGGATAAGTAAGCCAACTCCACAGCAAGGCTCCATGGACTCTAATGAGATGAATTAAAATGGCATTTAATCAAGAGTTTACCAACCGCTGCCACTGCGCCCTAGTGAGCCGCAGATTTTCAATAGGTTTCTACCATTGCCAGATACCACATTGTCTATCTGGAGAGCACTGATAGGAAAAGATCACATAGTGGAGGACAAGTCAATGAAGGCCTTTGCAGCATCTTCCAGATGATGTTAGGTTGTCTTCAAGAGGAGTTCATAGTCATAGAGGCACAGAGCGTGGAAACAAGCCCTTCGGCCCAACCTGCCCACACTGACAAACATCTACACTAGGCCCATCTGTCTGTGTTTGGCCCATATCCCATTAAACCTGTCATATCCACGTACCCATCTAAATGTTTCTTAAATGTTACGATGGTACCTTCCTCAACCACCTTCTCCGGCAGCTCATTCCATGCTCCTACCACCCTTTGTGTTAAAAATTTACCCCTCAGATTCCTATTCAATATATTGAATAGGAAAATATATTATACATTATATCGAGTCAGATATAGGGCTAACGGAACCAAGGGAAACGGGGAGAAAGCAGGAACGGGGTACTGATTTTGGATGATCAGCCATGATCATATTGAATGATGGTGCTGGCTCGAAAGGCCAAATGGCCTACTCCTGCACCTATTTTCTGTTTCTAAATCTTTCCCCCCTAATCTTAACCCTATGTCCTCTGGTTCTCGATTCCCCTTCACTGGGCAAGAGACTCTGTGCGTCAACTTGAGTGAACTATTCCTCTCATGATTTTACACACCTCTATAAGATCACAGCTCATCCTCCTGCGCTCCAAGGAATAGAGTCCTTGCCTGCTCAACCTCTCCCTGTAGCTCAGGTCCTCCAAACATCCTTGTAAATCTTCTCTGCATTCTTTCCAGCTAGACAACATATTTCCAATAATATGGTGCCCAAAACATGTGTGCAGTTTTGGTCTCCAAATTTGAGGAAGAACATTCTTTCTATTGAGGGAGTGCAGCGTAGGCTCACGAGGTTAGTTCCCGGGATGACAGGGCTGTCATATGTTGAAAGAATGGAGCGACTGGGTTTGTATACAATGGGATTTGGAAGGATGAGAGGGAATCTTATTGAAACGTACACGATTATTAAAGGATTAGACACGATAGAGGCAGGAAACAAGCTAGGGGGCAGTGTTTGCTGTGAGGAGGATGCTAGGAGACTGCAAGGTGACTTGGATAGGCTGGGTGAGTGGGCAAATGTTTGGCAGATGCAGTATAATGTGGATAAATGTGAGGTTATCCATTTTGGTGGCAAAAACAGGAAAGCAGACTATTATCTAAATGGTGGCCGATTAGGAAAAGGGGAGATGCAGCGAGACCTGGGTGTCATGGTACACCAGTCATTGAAAGTAGGCATGCAGGTGCAGCAGGCAGTGAAGAAAGCGACTGGTATGTTAGCTTTCATAGCAAAAGGATTTGAGTATAGGAGCAGGGAGGTTCTACAGCAGTTGTACAGGGTCTTGGTGAGACCACACCTGGAGTATTGCGTACAGTTTTGGTCTCCAAATCTGAGGAAGGACATTATTGCCATAGAGGGAGTGCAGAGAAGGTTCACCAGACTGATTCCTGGGATGTCAGGACTGTCTTATGAAGAAAGACTGGATAGACTTGGTTTATACTCTCTAGAATTTAGGAGATTGAGAGGGGATCTTATAGAAACTTACAAAATTCTTAAGGGATTTGGACAGGCTAGATGCAGGAAGATTGTTCCCGATGTTGGGGAAGTCCAGGACAAGGGGTCACAGCTTAAGGATAAGGGGGAAATCCTTTAAAACCGAGATGAGAAGAACTTTTTTCACACATAGAGTGGTGAATCTCTGGAACGCTCTGACACAGAGGGTAGTCGAGGCCAGTTCATTGGCTATATTTAAGAGGGAATTAGATGTGGCTTGTGGTTAAGGGGATCAGAGGGAATGGAGAGCAGGCAGGTACGGGATACTGAGTTGGATGATCAGCCATGATCACATTGAATGGCGGTGCAGGCTCGAAGGGCCGAATGGCCTACTCCTGCACCTAATTTCTATGTTTCTATGTTCCCAATGTTCAGGGAGTTGAGAACCAGGGGCCACAGTTTAAGAATAAGGGGTAGGCCATTTAGAACGGAGATGACGAAAAACTTTTTCACCCAGTGAGTTGTGAATCTGTGGAAGTCCCTGCCACAGAAGGCAGTGGATGTCAATTCTCTGGATGCTTTCAAGAGAGAGTTAGATAGAGCTCTTAAAGATAGCAGAGTCAGGGGATATGGGAAGAAGGCAGAAATGGGGTTCTGATTGTGGATGATCAACCATGATCACAGTGAATGGCGGTGCTGGCTCGAAGAGATGAATGGCCTACTCCTGCACCTATTGTCTATTGTCTAAAACTGAACTCTATTGCCACTGATTTGATCACCCCTTACCAACCAGCACCTTATTGGCATCCAAATAATTTTCTATGAGAGGCTGAGCAGGTGATGTTACAGAGGTGTATAAAATCATGAGGGGAATAGATAGGGTGAACGCTCAGCGTCTGTGTCCCATGGTAGAAGAATCAAAAACAAGAGGACAATATAATTCTATAAGAGGATATATATTTAAGGTGAGAGGGACAGAATATCATTTTTGTTTTAGGGATACGGCAACGAAACAGGCTCTCTCCGGCCCACCATGTCCATGCCGACCAATTGGTCACCCGTTGACATTAGTTCTATCCTACACACTAGCGACAAATTACAGAAGCCAATTAACCTACAAACCTGCGTGTCTTTGCAATGTGGGAGGAAACCGGAGCGTCTGGAGAAAACCCACGCTGTCACAGGGAGAACATTCAAACTCCATACAGACAGCACCCGTAGTCAGGATTGAACCTTGGTCCCAGACGCTGTAAGGCAGCAGCTCTACCCGCTGCGTCACTGTGCCTCCCTGGGTCAAGGATGGGGAAAATGTCTCCTCACTTCAGTTTGATCTTGAGGCTACGACTTTACATCGGAAGGAAATAGTTTCTCTATTACCCAGGGTCAAGTAGTTTACAAGGCTTCAACTCGCTCCCCCTGGACCGACCCACTCAACGACAGCTTCTCACGTGGCCAGTCTCTCACCCACGTGGCAAGAAATCCAATAAAATCCAACCCCCCCCATTCCAAGATCTTGCCCGACCCCTGGTTTGATCCTGACTACGGGTGCTTGTCTGTATGGAGTTTGTACATTCTCCCCATTACCTGCATGGGTTTCCTCCAGACTCTCCGGTTTCCTCCCACATTGGAAAGACGTGGAGGTTTTATACGTTAAATGGCTTGGCATTATTTTTAATTGTCCCTAATGCGTGTGTAGGATAGTGTTAGTGTATGGGGATCGTGGGTCGGAATGGACTCAGTGGGCAGAAGGGCCTGTTTCGGTGCTGTATCTCTAAACTAAACTAAACAAAACATTAGGGCATTCATGAGGGTGTGCTCTTGTTGTAAGAGTGTGTGTCCATGTTTTAAGGAGTGTGTGGCACGAGCCTGGTCTCTAGTTAGAGCCATACAGTGATATAGCCTGGAAACATGCCCTCAGATTCCTGTCACATCTTTTCTTCTTCATCTTGAACCTATGTCCTCTGGTTCTCAATTCCCCCACTCTGGGCAAGAGATTCTGTGTATCTATCCAATTTATTCCTCTCATGATTTTATACATCTCTATAAGATCACCCCTCATCCTCCTGCGCTCCACGAAATAGAGACACAGCCTACTCAACCTCTCCCCATAGTTCACACCCTCTAGTCCTGGCAACATCATCGTAAATCTTCTCTGAACCCTTTCAAGCTTGACGATATCTTTCCCATAACGTGGTGCCCAGAACTGAACACAATACGGTCTAAATGCGGTCTCACCAACGTCTTATACAACTGCAACATGTCCTCCCAACTTTCTATACTCAATACTCTGACTGATGAAGGCCAAAGTGCCAAAAACCTTTTTGACCACCTTGTCTACCAGTGACTCGACCTTCAAGGAACCATGCACCTGTACTCCTAGATCCCTCTGCTCTACAACACTACCCAGAGGCCTACCATTCACTGTGTAGGTCCTGCCCTTGTTAGAAATCCCAAAATGCAACACCTCACATTTCTCTGTTTTAAATTCCATCAACCATTCCTCTTCCCACCTGGCCAATCGATCAAGATCCTCCTGTAATCTTTCACAACCATCTTCACTATCTGCAAAACCACTCACGTTTGTATCATCAGCTAACTTGCTAATCTTGCCCTGTATGTTCTCATCCAAATCATTGATGTAGATTACAAACAGCAACGGGCCCAGCACCGAACCAATAGACAATAGACAATAGGTGCAGGAGTGGGCCATTCGGCCCTTCGAGCCAGCACCGCCATTTAATGTGATCATGGCTGATCATCCCCAGTCAGTACCCCGTTCCTGCCTTCTCCCCATATCCTCTGACTCCGCTATTTTTAAGAGCCCTATCTAGCTCTCTCTTAAAAGCATCCAGAGAACCGGCCTCCACCGCCCTCTGAGGCAGAGAATTCCACAGACTCACCACTCTCTGTGAGATAAAGTGGTTCCTTGTCTCCGTTCTAAATGGCTTACTCCTTATTCTTAAACTGTGGCCCCTGGTTTTGGACTCCCCCAACATCAGGAACATGTTTCCTGCCTCTAGCGTGTCCAAACCTCTTAACAATCTTATATGTTTCAATGAGATCCCCCTCATCCTTCTAAACTCCAGAGTGTACATGCCCAGCCGCACCCAGCATATGACAGTCCCGCCATCCCAGGAATTAACCTTGTAAACCAACGCTGCACTCCCTCAATAGCAAGAATGTCCTTCCTCAAATTAGGGGACCAAAACTGCACACAATATTCCAGGTGTGGTCTCACTAGGGCCCTGTACCTCTTTGCTCCTATACTCAAGTCATCTTGTTATAAAGGCCAACATGCCATTCGCTTTCTTCACTACCTGCTGTACCTGCATAGACTTACTTTCATAGACTGAGAACTTGGATAGTTGACATTTTGGGTTGGGACTCTTCTTCAGACTAGGTACTCACTGTGCGTTCAAGAGTTGCCTCACTCCAGAGAGAGAGGAATGGAATGGAGCAGTAAAACCTCGTGTTGATAAGTTATAGGAGCAGAATTAAGCCATTCGGCCCATCGAGTCAACTCCGTCATCCAATCATGGCTGATCTATCTTTCCCTCTCAACCCCATTCTTCTGCTTTCCCCCCATAACCTTTGACACCCGTATTAATCCAGAACATGTCTATCTCTGCTTTAAAAATACCCAATGACAGCCTCCACAGCCATCTGTGGCAATGAATTCCACAGATTCACCATCCTCTGGCTAAACAAACTCCTCCTCATCTCCTTTCTAAAGGTACGTCCTTTTATTCTTAGCTTCACATAGGATAACACAGCAATGTAATAAAAAGGGAACAGCAGATATGACACAAAATGCTGGAGCAGCTCAGGGGGTCCTGCAGCATTCTGGAGGGAATGGATAGATGACGTTTAGGGTCGAGGCCCTTCTTCAGACTGATTGTAGTTGGATTACACAGCAGATGGGTTAACTTGAAATTCATGTTCGCGAATCAAAGCATTGTAATATTTCTAACATAACAATGTATTTTATTTCAAAACTAAAGAAGCAAATATGAATGAATGGAGTTTATGGGATGCAAGCATATTAAATCTCACAATGGTACTTTGAGTCAATGATTTTCCATCAAGTAAAATTGATTATATTTAAATTCAAGCAGCAAAAATCTTAGGAATATATATATATATATTGCATATTGTGCTGTCGTGGAGATAAAACAACAGTAGCAATTAATGTCACTGGGTATTTTTTTATTCCAGATTTGATTTGTTTTACTACATAGCATAGGCGCTCCTTCTACACAGAAACATAGAAAATAGGTGCAGGAGTAGGCCATTCGGCCCTTCGAGCCTGCACCGCCATTCAGTATGATCATGGCTGATCATCCAACTCAGTATCCTATACTTGCCTTCTCTCCATACCCCCTTATCCCTTTAGCCACAAGAGCCACATCTAACTCCCTCCTAAATATAGCCAATGAACTGGCCTCAACTATCTTCTGTGGCAGAGAATTCCACAGATTCACCACTCTCTGTGTGAAAAATGTTTTTCTCATCTCAGTCCTAAAAGATTTCCCCCTTATCCTTAAACTGTGACCCCTTGTCCTGGACTTCCCCAACATCGGGAACAATCTTCCTGCATCTAGCCTGTCCAACCCCTGAAGAATTTTGTACGTTTCTATAAGATCTCCCTGCATCTACTCTGCCCCTCACTCTGAAGAAGAGTTCTCGTCCTGAAACGGTAGCTGTTCCTTTTCTCCGGAGAT